>NW_022437259.1:0-49203 GCF_009761245.1 Sapajus apella
AAAAAAAAAAAAAAAAAAAGAAAAAAGAAAACTCCAGGTTAAATTCTTGCCAAAAGATGTTTTCTTTTTTAAAAAATTATCTTTGGTCATATTTTATATTTGATTTACTCCCTTTTGTTATACTCGAGCAAGTTTAAACAGAAGCGCCACGCGCTGAGTTTGTTGAGAGTCCACCTTTATGCCGGAGTCCGAGAGTCAGCTAGAGCTCAATCCTGTCGACCAAGAACAAAGGGCAGTCGACATTTTTATACCAGTTTAGGGTCAGGGGGTGGTAAGCAGATTATTACAGAAGCAGAAGGATCAGGTTAGGGGAAGTGGGGATGCCTAACAAAAAAGTTCTACTTAAAGTTGTTTTTTTACTCAGGATGTGAGGCAGCAGCATGGGGTAGCAGTTACACAATTGCAGATACAGGATGTACAGGGCAGGTGGGCCCTGTTTCTCAGAAAATTGGTTACAAAGATGTCAGCTGTCTCAGACCACAAGCTTTCGGAACAGAATGCCCTACATAGCTTAGGGTGGGCAAAATGGAGTTAGCAGAATTGTTTAAAATGTATTCATTATAGCCATGCTAGGGTATTTCACTTTGGTGCATAAAAGAAATAAAAGGCCTACAGTCCAATACTAGTGGTTGGAATTTGTCTGAACTCTGGTAAAAGAAATATAAATCTATTCACTGAAATAGCTTTTGAGAAACAATAACATTTTAGAAAATGTGCTTATTGTCTTTTATTTTTATTGTACTATCAAATTCATATGCATTTTGCTGTAAACCATTTTTTTTTTTTTTTTTTTTTTGTTATTGGGACGGGTTTTTGCTCTTGTTACCCAGGCTGGAGTACAATGGCGCGATCTCGGCTCACCGCAACCTCTGCCTCCTGGGTTCAGGCAATTCTCCTGCCTCAGCCTCCTGAGTAGCTGGGATTACAGGCACGCGCCACCATGCCCAGCTAATGTTTTGTATTTTTAGTAGAGACGGGGTTTCACCATGTTGACCAGGATGGTCTCGATCTCTTGACCTCGTGATCCACCCGCCTCGGCCTCCCAAAGTGCTGGGATTACAGGCTTGAGCCACCGCGCCTGGCCCGTAAACCATTTTTTTAAATTTCTATAGAAAAATTTTATTCACAACATAATGTGACAGAAATTGCCACAGGAATGATATACTGATTGCAATAAGGTTGCATGCAGCAGCAGCTTTGTATTTTATAGCTATTTTTGTTTATAAAAATTAAACCTCTCCAGTCATGCATATCACATGTTCTTAGATTTGTAATGTAAGTGAATAAGGAATACCATCTAGTTCAAAGAGAAAATGTCATCATTTTGAATATGAATTATCTGTATGAAACATAAAGTATATTACTTGAACCCTGAAACATGCATGTCTAGATTTGCGTTTTGTCCAAATCCAGCCTGTTTGCAATCAATTCCTACTCATATAATACCAAGAGGATCCGTTTGTAATTGTGGTTGTATCAGTTGAGGTTGCAATGGTGGCGGCAACTGAAGTGGTACCACTGGTTCCACCAACTGTCCTGGATTCGAAGGTGGTGGTGGAGCCACAATGTTGGTTGTTTCTACAGTTTCTCCACTGTAAAAGAAAAACTGACACTGTTGAATGAATGTTTCAACAACAGACTGATGAATCTTAGTAGTAGACAGAAACTCTCTATTTTCAAAATCAGGTCTCATCAAGGTTGGCCAAAAACAGATGGATAAGTTGTCTGCTGTCATTAGGTTGATTTTATTTTGCGGACTAACCCTGTTTAGATGTGTTATCACGTATCTGAATACATCATAGTTTACAGGATGAAATTTCATAACAATTTCTTTCAAGGCATGAAGATGTTCTGTTTTATCCAGGATTTTTGCTGCTTCCAATAGCTCTGGATGAAAAGAATATGGAATTAAAGGATCTGGCAGATCTGCAAAGAAAGCTTTAAGAGCTCCAGCTACAGCATTTACTGTTACTTCCATTGACAACAGATTGATATTATGATCCTGATCAAACGGCTTTTGAATATTGTCTTAGTCAGTTTTGTTCCCGCTAACATGGTAGAGTCCTTCGGTACATAACCCTGTATCTTCAATAAATTCCACGCATTTCTCAACAAGTAGTGGTACAGGCTTCTCAGCTGTAACCAGATCCTGGAGGGGCATCCCAAAGTAATTACTTTCCCAATTTCTACGTTTTGGTGGATTGAAGTTCTTGGTTTTCTTCTTTATCTTCTTATCATCTAACTCCTGGTCAGAAGTGATTGCAGGATTATAAATGCCACCTTTCCAAGTTTCAACAGGAGAAAGAAGTGGATCTTCTTCATTTCCACAATGTCTCCCTTTTCTTTTTGTTTTAGAAGTGGTGAAAGCCTCATCATCACTTGCATCTGAATGTGTTCTTCTATAGTATGACTTGGCTTTATTAAATAAGGTTTTAGATTTATATTTGTATTTTGAAGGCCTCCGTTCCCCATGACTTTTTGAGGTTCTATCAGAAAATCTATTTTCTTCATCTCCTTGAGTGTTATTTACAAATGAGTTTTAAATTTTAATACGATTTTGACTATCATCTGGGACAACATAAATCTCATCAGAATAGCCCTTCTGTTTGAAAATTGTATCAATGAGTTCCGCAAAGTTATCTGAAGGATCCATATCTCTAGGATGTGCCAAAGGCACCCGGGAAGTCTGCTTTCTTGGGTTTTTACCAATACCAGCTTCAATTGTTTTTAAAAGGTTTGGATCCAGTTTTTTCACATTTGTCTTAGGTACAACTGGTTTAGGTTTAATAGGTGGAGGCACTTTATGGTTGCATTCATGGTCATGACAGTTTGGGGTACTATAAATAGGATATTCATTTCCTTCCAAATCTAATTTATATCTGGAACAGTCACTAGACATTGGAAGCAACTGTACATCATCCCCAATTGGACTATAAGGAGGTGGTGCTTCTGTGTCATCATCTGAATGAATCAGGGTAGTTGTTATAGGGAAAACAATCTCTGGGAGATGGTAGAAAAACATCTTCACTTTGATGGGTTGAATCCCTTGTGTTATCAGACAAGTAAGAATTTTCTATCACTTTTTTTTCTCTAGAACATCATTAAAAAACAGAGTAAAGACCTCAGCTTGCCTATGATACTGAGATAAAGAATACAATGCTGTAAATTTAGCAGTGATCTCAGTGGCAATGTGTTCTCCTTCGGTCATTAACTCTTTGATAGCCTCATTTTCAAAAAAATCTGCTTGGCTGTCAGTAACTGCCACCAGCTGTACAGGAATGGTGTCTTGAACTTCCGATGGAAATGCTCGAAGCATTCCCAGTGATGCTTTCCATTTTGCAGAGTAAACTAATATATACCCATGAACTAGTTCATCTTTTCTTACTCCAATTGAAGAGTGGTATGATAATATTGTTATCTATATTTGTCTCCTTTTTTTTTTTTTTTTTTTCTTTTTTTGAGACGGAGTTTCGCTCTTGTTACCCAGGCTGGAGTGCAATGGCGCGATCTCGGCTCACCGCAACCTCCGCCTCCCGGGTTCAGGCAATTCTCCTGCCTCAGCCTCCTGAGTAGCTGGGATTACAGGCACGTGCCACCATGCCCAGCTAATTTTTTGTAGTTTTAGTAGAGACGGGGTTTCACCATGTTGACCAGGATGGTCTCGATCTCTTGACCTCGTGATCCACCCGCCTTGGCCTCCCAAAGTGCTGGGATTACAGGCTTGAGCCACCACGCCCGGCCCCTTTGTCTCCTTTTTTGACCAATGATTTTATCAAACATTAGGGGATTATTCTGTCCAGCTTGAGCAGCACTGCAAGAATGAGAATCAAGGAAGGGTGAAAGAATAAGATCCACACTAAATGGATCTCCACACATGGCACACATGACAATTCTCAAGTCAGCTTCTGATATGTCCTTATTGGCAGGAACTGGGCTCACCACATCCAAATTGTGTTTAACTGATTCCAGTACTCCTCTTAGAGCTTGCTTTATTTGAGTTTCATTAAATTTACGAGGATATGTACCAGTAGGTACATCTACAAAAGGACATTGTAACTTGTTTGCCAGCTGCTGCCCTTGGTGCCTGAGAATTGGTAGATTCTTACTAATGGAATCTCTCTGATTAGGCAGAATTAATGTAAATGGAAGATTAGCTATGTATTTATCTTTTCTGATCTGAGAAGCTTCCGTTCTTATTTTCCCAATAAATTCCCCAATAAAACTCAATGACTCAATGGAATTAAATACACAAAAGCACCCATGTGGTTTAAAGGCGGCAGTCCATAATTGACTCAAAAAGTAAGGTGATTTGGCATCAACCGGCCGAAGATCAAGTTCATAAATTTTTCCATCTAAGGCATACTCGTCATCAGTGGATTGTGTCCTTATCTCATTTGCTAGTTCTTGGGCAAGGCCATCCTTCCCTAAAATGAAAAGGTTAACTTTATCTATATTGGTACTATCATGATATAATCTTAAGCGGCCACGATCCAACTGTAAAAGACTACTAGCAAGTAACTGCTCCACTTTAATGTCAGTACAATTTTGGCCACTAAGACATGTTTCTTTAGTGGGATGATAAACAAATCCTATATGCTTAAGAAGAAGAGATTCTCTATCAGGTGCAAGTTTCTGTAAAGCTTTATATCTAGGTTCTTCACTCAGAACTGTATGTATTTCACTCATTTTATCTGAACTAGGTGTTGCATTAAGATCTAAATCATAAAAAAGTTTGGAATGCTCAAAAAGCATTTCTTGAAAGTCTTCTTTGGCTTTTTCAACTATTTCTCGCTGATGCCTACCATATACCTCTTTGCTATCAGCTTCAGTGATATATTTGAAGGCTTCATCCTCCATAACAAAGCACGTAACTTCCTTCCATGGCTGCCCAGGTGAAATGAACTGAATTTTTTCCAAAGTCTTTTTGAATTTTTCCTTCATTTCTACGCTCCTCTTCTCAGATATTAGATGTTGTACATGGTTCTGATAGACTTTTTCAGCTTCTAAAGTGCTCAGGAGGTCAAATGGAATCCGCCTATCATTAATTTTGTCTATATGGTCGGTTTCATCCCAAGGTGTTTTTTCTAGCACCACAAAACATTAACTGGAAATCTGCTGTCTTTTCCATTAACTTCAAAGCTTCTGACCAATTCAAATGTTCAATCTCTTCTAGATTTGGCAAAAGAGTGTTAAAAGCTCTTGGTAAAGTATTTATATACTCTTCTCTCCATTTTCTCATGTGTTCCTGTTTAAGTTGTTCTATATGTTTAGAGAATGTATTTCTGGCCTTTCTTGTTCCCTCTAAGTTGATGCATTCTTCATAATCAGAATGATTTTTTAATTTATTACTAACAGTTTTCCAAGTTGCATGATAATCTCTCACAGTCTGTACAAGTTTTTCAAACTTATCTGTTGCTGTGACAACAAGTTGTCTCTGTGTTTCATAAGCATCCAAATAGGGAATCACTTTAGGCTTGCTACGAGTTTTATCCAACATTTGTACCAGTGCAGTGAAACATGTTTCAGTGTTGACATTAAATAGTGCTGATGTTTCCACTACAAGAAGATTCTTTTTGTTTGAAGCAAATGCCTGAACTTCTCTAAGATAATGATCCACACATTCATCACATTTAGTTGCCGCTATTATCACAGGTTTTTTTGATTTTGATAACTGGACAAAAAGGTTATTCACAAACTTAAGTTGTTCATCAAACTTCCTATTGCATCCCTGACTTACCTCAATGCATAATAAAAATCCATCTACATTTTACAACAGGAAGATCTAGATGGACCTTCCATATCAGGCAATCAGCCCTGGGGCCTGGTAGCCCTGCTGCTACATCTGGAGCAAACAGAAAATCCCTTGGCAAGAAGAAAAGCAGAAAGCCTACAAATGAAAAAATCAAAGTCTTGTTAGAATCCATAAAAAGTAACAGAACAGAAAATTTCACAAATATCAACGGGAAAAGAAATATTAGTACTCAAACATAATGGCTGCTATGTTGTGTAAAGAACTGGTCTTACCCTATCAAATCATCTGTAGACTACTTGAAAAAACTGGTTTGAAACTTTCACAGATTCACAACTTTCATCTGATGTCACTTTTCATTATCTCATTGGCTCCCTTTACCTGGTCTAAAGTTCTGGGATGTTTTCAGTCTGATACTCAGTGGTACTTTATTACAACATCAGCTGTGGAGTGTGACAGTACATTCCTGTAGTCCCAGCTGCTCAAGAGGCTGAGGCAGGAGGATCTCTTGAGTCCAGGATTTTGAATCCACCGTGGACAACGTAGCAAGATTCCAACTCTAAAAAAATGAAAATAAACTAGCCACAAGGAACAGTAAAAAATTGTTGTAATGTGCTTTAACTAAATAGATAAACTATACTAAACAGATACTAAAACTCAGTTTTAGGATGAAACCATTGTTGATATCCACATCAGTCCCTGTTTAGAAAACATTTAAAATGACTTTTAGTTATGTATAATATGCTGGCAATGAATACATTAGCTTCAAAATTTGGTAGTGCTCTTGAATATGTATATTTGTATTTTTCAAGCAAAGTTCTCTTATTTACATATACATTAAAGTGGGTTGGTACTGATATCAAAAAATGTTTATGTTTTTAGAACAGACACTTCAGTTACTGCGTTCTTAGGTATTCCAAGCCAAATATGATGACATCAGTAGACTGGATTTTTAAAATATTGTTTGATTTTTCTGTTTTCACAAATAAAACCCTGTTTCTAACTAAAAAAAAAAAAAATCCGTCTACATTGAGCTTCCCTTCAGACATCTGCTTCTGTTCAAAGCCTTGTTGTAAACCTAAGTGATCAGTGCAAATGTACATTAGTTTTTCTGCTGACTGCAATTTAGATGCAGCTGCACGTTTTATATATGGTTGCAAATTCGTACTCCGATGAGGCAAGAAAGTCTGGTCATCAATGAACTCTGTTTGTTCAATGACATGAATTTTGCATTCTACTCCATCTTCACCATTTTGTGTTATGTCACCCCAGTACAAAAAGTGATCATTGTTTACTACTCGTCCTCCAAAGTCAATGGTGTTAAGCACAGAAGTATGCTCTGGATAATATTAATCTGCTTTTGAGCGTACAAATCTATTGCACAAACAAGACTTTCCAACACCACAGTTACCGTTGTCTTTTTCAGTCCCAGAGAGTCCAACTACACTGATAGTGTAGGATGGGGGACGAGGCTCTTTGTTTTTGTCATCATAACTCTCTTCTCATGTCTCTACATTCATAAAGGTGACTAGATACGCTTCTCATGCTGAAAACAAAATCATCTCAAAATACAGATTCCAAATTTCAGAACTGTATTTGGTTCTTTGTATTTCCCTCATTTCTGTGCAGAAACATCTTCAAGATCATAGGGATCATCTTCCTAACAACGTCTGTCTCCTCCGTCTCCTCCTCAACGGCAGCTGCCCCGGCGGTGGCGGCGGCAGGGACATTCCTGGGGAGCGCTCCCGCCGCCGCCACCTCCTCCTCCACTCTCGGCTCGCCTCTCTTCCACGGCGCGCTCACCGAGCGGCGCGTCCCTTCAGCCACCTCTCCCCGCCCTCCCCGACACACACGCCCCGAAACCCTGAGCCCCACGGCCCCAGCAGCCTGCTCACCCTGTCCCTCCCTCCCCGCCACCGGCGGCGGCCCCGTCCCTCCCCCTTCCCCAGAGCCCGCCGCTGCCGGGCTCAGCAATGGCGGCCACTCGGCTCCCTCGCGCTGACGCATTTCTCTCCCTCTCTCCCGAACTTTACCTCCGCTGTAAACCATTTTCAAAACATCTTTTAAATAAACCTAATTCAGTAAGCCCCTTATAGTTTTTCTATTACCAATAATAGTAACCCATATTTTAAGTTACTATTTAAATTTAAATTGCTTTTTCGTTTGAGATGGAGTTTTGCCCTTGTTGCCCAGGCTGGAGTGCAATGGTGTGGTATCGGCTCACCGCAACCTCCACCTCCCAGGTTCAGGCGATTCTCCTCCCTCGGCCTCCGGAGAAGCTGGGATTACAGTCATGCACCACCACTCCCAGTTAATTTTGTATTTTGAGTAGAGATGAGGTTTCTCCATGTTGGTCAGGCTGGTCTTGAACTCCCGACCTCTGGTAATCGGCCTGCCTCAGCCTACCGAAGTGCTGAGATTAAAGGTGTGAGCCACCACACTCAGTCTTAAGTATCAATTCTTATTTATCAAAGTGTTTTAATATCATTTAATCTACTCACATGTGTTAGTTAGGGTTAATACGTACTTATGGTATTATCATCCTGGATTGATTTTTCTCAAGCATAGGAATGTGCTAATTTGAAGGCTTATACACAGAAGTCCAACACTGCAATGTGAGTTAAGTGATGTTTGTTCTTCATGTAAGACGTTAACAGGTGATAGCAGGCCAGTGTATTATGGAGAATAGTAAAGGAAGTAGATCCTTAGCTTATTAAGGTTTATTTATGGACAGTAACCCTTAAAACCTAATAAAACCATGAACAACATTTTTAAGTAAAGATCAGTTGTAGCTAAACCTGAGTGTACATATGTGTTAACAGATATGCTATAGTCCTGGAATCATGTAGGAATTACTTTGAAGAAGTTAGAGAAAAAAGGTTTTTAATGATGAAAACAAATATGATTGGCTAATGGAAAATAAGGGAGTACATTTTATTGATAAATGAAGTAATGAGTCAATTAATTTTCAACAAGGATGCCAAGAGTATTAAATGGGGAAAAGGTAGTCACTTCAATAAATGCTACTTGGAAAACTGAATATTAACATGCAAAAGAATAAAATTGGACCTTTTTTCACATAATACAAAAAGTCAACTCAAATGGATTAAAGGCTTACGTGTAAAACATGAAATGATAAAACTCTTAGAAGAGTACATAGGGGGAAATCTTCTTAACATTGGCCTTAGCAATGATTTATTGAATATGATATCAAAAGTACAGGCACGAAAAACAAAAATAGACAAGTGGGATAATATCAAACTGAACAACTTCTGTACAGCAAAGAAGGCAACCTACATAATGGGCAAAAATACTTGTAAACCATTTATCTGATGAGGTGTTAATATCCAAAATATATAAGCAACTCCCACAACTCAAAAGAAAAACAAAAAAATCCAACTAAAAAGTGAGCAAAGGACTTGAAAAGACATTTCTTCAAAAGAAGTCATACAAACGGCCATGAAGTACATGACAAGTTACTCAACATTAATCATCTGGAAAATCCAAATCAAAACAACAATTAGATGTCACCTCACATCTGTTAGATTGACTAATATATCAAAAAATCGATAACAAGGACTGGTGAGGATGTAGCAAAACTGAAACCCTGTTGGTGGAAATGTAAGTTGGTGCAGTCACTGTAAAGAACAATGTAGAGCAATCTCACCTTCTGGGTATATAGCCAGAGGATCTAAAATCAGGATCTCAAAGAGATGTCAGCATGTTCATGTTTATTACAGCGTTATTTACAATAGTGAAGACATGGAAGCAACTTAATATCCATAGATGGGTGAATGGGTAAAGAAAATATGGTGTATACATACAATGGAATATTATCTAGTCTCAGAAAAAGAAGGAAATGCATTGCAACAACATGGATAAACCTGGAGAGCACTATGCTAAGTGAAATAAGACATTCACAGACAGACAATCCTATGTGATCCTCTTTTATGAGGACTCTAGAATAGTCAAATCTATAGAGGCAGAGAGTACAGTGGTGCTTGCCAGGGACTCGGGGAGGGGAAAAGAGGGAGGTATTAGTCAAAGGGTACAAGATTTTAATTATGCAACATGAATATGTCCTAGAGATCTAGAGGCACAGAATAGTTCCTATAGTTAACGGTACTGAATTGTGTACTTAAAACTTTGCTAAGAGAGTAGATCCTACGTTAAATGTCTCTATCACAAATAAAATAAAATACATAATAGAATATGTCAGTGTTTTCAAGAGAAAACATTTTACCCTTTTGGGATGGAGGACAAAAGAATATGTAGACAACATAAAATTCATTGAAATGGAAGAAGCAATTGGCAGACCCATGACCTGAATTTAATGACAGGAAAGGAAACTGGAGTTTCTACATGCTTCCATAAATGGAAGTGGTATTCTTACTTGAGCTCTAATTTTATGAGGCCTGCAATTTATTGCTATGTTTGCAACCTAGAATACCCTTTTCATGCATATGGACACTTTTGGATTTTATTTTAATGTTCGTAAACCAAGACGTTACAAAATAAAATCTTAAATATATTGAAATGGACAATACACAAAAATCCATACCAACTAGAATCAGTAATTATATGTCGGGCATAAGACCCTGTGAAGGTGTCATTAGGTGGTAAAATACATAAGAGAACATAGAGCTTTTTAGTAATAGGAGCAGTAGTTGCAGCGGCAGAAACAGTCATTCAGATCTCTTTCTGTATGGTTGTGTGGAAGTATACAAGGAAAGTATAAAATGAAAAGGTTTGCGCAGGCTTGAGCTGTTGCTTTTGCAGAGGGACCACAGGTCTTAAACAGAGGCTGCTGCAAGGTTCACTACACACTGAGAGACTGTCATACCAGCAGAAATGACCTCAGCCTCCCCAAGTAGCTGGGACTACAGTCCCATGCCACCATGCCCAGCTATTTTTTTCATTATTATTATTATTATTATTATTATTATTTTGAGATGGAGTTTCACTCTTGTTACCCAGGCTGGAGTGCAATGGCGCGATCTTGGCTCACCACAATCTCCGCCTCCTGGGTTCAGGCAATTCTCCTGCCTCAACCTCCTGAGTAGCTGGGATTACAGGCACGCACCACCATGCCCAGCTAATGTTTTGTATTTTTAGTAGAGACGGGGTTTCACCATGTTGACCAGGATGGTCTCGATCTCTTGACCTCGTGATCCACCCGCCTCGGCCTCCCAAAGTGCTGGGATTACAGGCTTGAGCCACCGCGCCCGGCCTGGTAATGACTCTTATACCTGGACCAAGACATTGCGACAGATTTTTACTCATCCAAGGTCTTCTACTTATACAAAGTTCACAGAAAATTATGACACTCAAAGATGTTATATAAAGCACTTGGGTTGTACAGAGGGTGTCATAACAGGACCCAACACAGGATAAGAATGTTAACACTCCTACGTACACCCAGCTGACAGGATTGTCACCCTCACACATGGACAGAGACCACTGTTCAGATCCTGAATCTTATCTGTAGATGCAGTCTACAGCTGGAATTATGCCTGCCATATGTGCATCCAGCCACAAATAAGATGGTGACAAATAAGATTTCTGAACTCAGCTCACAATCATGATAATGACTCTCATACCTGGACGAGTCAAAAAGGAAATACTGACTCTCATGCCTGCACTTAAGGCAATGGGTAGTATCATGGGATTATACCGCCACAAAAATCTCAGAGCAGATTGAAACTCTGAAACATGCCTTATCAAACTGTCTGTGGTTCAGAGAATGTATTAACGTGGCCTACCACACAGGTGAGGTTGTTACCCTTGTATGTACACTCAGGAAACAGAAAGAATTGTCACCCTCTGACAAGGCCCACTGCTGAGGTTCTCAATGTCACATCTGAAGGAAGTTGAAAGGTGGAATTGTGATTCTCATATGTTGATCTGATCCACAGGTAGAATAGTGACTTTCAAACCAAGATTCAGCACAACTGTGAGAATATGGCTACCCACTGGGACACTGTTTCCAGTTGAAGTTGAGGCTGGATCAACTCCACCACTGAGATTCTGTCTTACATACTTGGGCACAACTCACAAAAGTCGTTGACTCTCATATCTGAAGCCTGGAAATTTGCGGGATTGTGAATCTCATTCCTAGACCTTTCTGCAGGTGTAATAGTACAATGTACCTTTGCCAAGCATCTAATTGACTTTACTCTTTTGTGGAAACCTAGCCATCAACTGGGAGTTAAGCTTCTGACATATACCAGGGCCAACACCCTGGGTGATGTGAACCTCCTGCCTAGGCATTTCCCTCAGTGGATTTTGTGACACGTCTCTTGGCCCATCAACCTAAGTGATGTGACTCACTTTCTTGCCTATGCCCTGGGGACTTTGACATATCACTGGGCCCACTATTTTGGGATACGACTCCCCTCTATTGACTGGTTCCTGTTAACAGAAAAAGATGTGACATTACTGATCCCAGCACCTAGATAGTGTGACTCTTTTTGGCTGGCTGTTCCCTGCTTCCATAAAAAACTTTGAAATAATACTGGGCCCAGCACCCAGGTAATGTGATTCTCCTGCCTGTGTCCTGCCTACACTGGTCATTCTGGTGTATCACTGAGCCTAACATCCAGGTGATGTAACATATTTGGGAGACCTGCCAACATCAAGGTTTGTGAAAAACCTCTAGCCCCACACCCAGGTAATGCGACCCTCTTGTCTCTTTCCACGCACAAGTAGAATTGTAACCTATACCTAGGCCCAGCACACAGACATGATAATGTCTCTCAGATGTGAAGCCACCCAGTTGGAGAGATTTTGACTCTCATAGGTAGGTTTAGGGCAGAAGGTAGAATTCTGAGTCTCCTATTTTTAGAAAGGTTACAGAAGGCTATGATAAACACACGTACATTATGAAGTCCTTGGGTGGTCGGAGAGTGTCATAATACAAATTAGAACACAGGTGCTATTGTGACTCTCATAAGCATACCCTGCAGAAAATTAGGATTGTTATCATCATACATAAAGGGAGCTGACTGGTGAGCTCGTGAATCTCATGTGCAGCTTAAGTCCACAGTTGGAATTGTGACTGCCATAGGTAAATCTGGTCACAGGTAGGATTGTGACTAAATTCTGGACCTAGTTCACAGGCACAATTGTGACTCTAATACCTGGACCTATCCAATAGAAGTGATGTTGACTTTAGTAGCTAGGCTTAGGGTGAGAGGTAATGTCCTGGGTTTCTTGTACAAAGGTCTCAGAGTCCTACAACACTCAAGTATATTATATAATGCCCTCAGATGGCAAAGAAAGTTTTGCGACAGAGCCCATCACACAGTTAAAATGTGACTCTTGTCTGCACACTCAGATGACAGTAAGTATAATCACCCTCCTACATAAACACAGCTCATTGTTCAGGTTCTGAATATAACACCTGGAAAACAAAGTTGAAACTGACTCTCCCATATGGATCCAGACCACAAGTAAGATGATGACTTTTGTATCAAGATTAAACACCCCTGTGAAGCTGTGTCTTCCCTATTAAAACACGTTTGGCACATGAGGATGAGGCTGTCTTGCACAGATCCAGTTAATGTTGAGATTACGACGGGTGTACATGGACAGAACTCAAAAGAGGTGTTGACTGTCATATTTGGAGCCAGCCCATTTGCACTTTTGTGAATCTCATCTCTGGATCTTTCTGTGGGTGTAATTTTGACATCTACCTTTGCCCAGTATCTGATTAATTTTACTCTTCTTCCTGGGTCTAGTATGGTATTTGGATTGTGACACTTACCTAGGCCAAGCACATAGGTGATGTGACTTTTCTGCCAAGGCCATTCTCTCAGAGGGAATTTTGAAATATTTACACAGAAATCACCTAGGTGACATGACATTCTTCTCCTGCCTGGGTTTAGCCCACAAGGGGGATTTTGACATATTTATTGGCCCATCACATAGATAATATGATCCATCTCTCTTGCCTTGGACCTGCTTACCTGGGGGATTGTGACATATTACTGGGCCCAGCATCTAGTAGATGTGACTGTCCTTTTTTCCTGGACCCTGTCTACAGAAGGGATTGAGACAAATCAATGAGCCAAGCACCCATGTGATGTGAATATCCTGCCTAAAATGCCTATAGTTGAAATTGTTAATATAGTTGGACCGAGCATCTAGGTAATGTAACTCTCCTGCCTAGACCCTTCTTTGTGACCTTTACCTAGGTCATGTGACACTCTTCTTTTTTCTGGACTCTGTCTACAGGGTGGTTTGTGACACACCACTGGTGTCACATACACCCAAGTAATATGACTCTTTTACCTTGTCCCTGCCCACAGAGGGCATTGTGACATGCTAATGGGTTCAGCAGCCAGGTGATATGACTTTCCTGCCAGGGCTGTTTTCAAAAAAGGAAATTCACATACCTCTGGCTCAGAATTTAGATGATGTGACTCTCCTTCCTGAACCCTGACCACAGGTAGTATAGAAACATATACCTCGGTTCAGCTCACAGACATGATGATGACTATCATATATGGACACAACCAATAAAAGAGATTTTTTACTCTTACAGCTAGGCTTATGGCGATATATGTTTTTGACCTACTTTGGAAAGGTCACAAAGTATTAGAAATTTTATGTGTATTCTATAATGCATAAGCTTTTGAATGGTCTTTGATGGTAGAGAGTGTCATTACAGGGCCCAGTGCACAGGTAATATTGTATCTGTCATAGGCATACCCAGACAATAGTTAAAGTCATCAACCTAACACATGAAGTTAGCCTACAGTTAAGGTCCAGAATCTCACTTGTGAATGCATGAATTTTTACTGTCATATGTGGATCTGACCACCGGTGAAATGACAACTCATTGCTGGTTCTAGCTCACAGGCATGGTAGTGACTTTTATGCCTTAACCAGACAAAAGGAAAGATGTTGAATCTCACCTCTGGGCTTAGAGCAATGAGTAAAATCATAGGTTCATACAAGCACAAAGGTCTCAAAGTGGATTGCAAGTCTCACACATAAAGTCCATAGATTGTAAAGAGAATAACAAAGCCCAGCACACTGTTGTGATTTTGACTCTCATATTTGTACACTGCCAAAAGTAAAGATTGTCATACTCCCACGTGGCCACAGCCCATGGCAAGTTTCCAAATCTCTCACCCTAAGACAATCAGACGTTGGTATTTTTAATCTTATATGTGGATTCAGTCTTCAGGTGCAATTATTAGTCTCTGACCAAGATTCAGCACCTGTGTTACGCTATGACTTCCCTACTGGCGCACTCTCTGCAGGTGAGTTTGAGGCTCTCATGCATGGATTCGATTTACTGTTGAAATCCCAACTCACATGCTTGGACACAACTCACAAGCGGTGTGTACTTTCATACCTGGACCCAGAACCTGTACAGGATTGTCAGTTCCATTCCTGGACCTCCTTGCAAATTTGATTGTGAAATATACCTTGGCCCAGACACAGCACAATGAATTTGACTATCCTGGCTGAATAAAGTCCACAGTTTGGATTGTGACATATACCTAAGCAAATAAACTAAATAATGTCCCTTTCTACAGGTGGCACTGTGATATACCTCTGGGCTAATTTCCAGGTCATGTAACTGCCCTCTCCCCTGGGCTCTGTTCACAAAGGTGATTGTAAAATATTGCTGAGCCCAGCACTCATGTGATGTAATTCTTCAGCCAGGGTTCTGCCCATAGGGATCATTGTGACATATAATTGAGCTCATCATCAATGTGATGTGAATTTTCTACCAGCACTCAACCCACAAGGAGGACATTGACATATTCCTGGCTCAGTATTCAAACGATGTGATTTTCCTGCCTGGTTCTGCCAACAGGTGGGATTGTGACATATACCTAGGTTCCTGGCCCATAAAAGAGATTTTTACTTTCACAGCTAAACTTAGGATAATAGGTAAGGATCTGAGTATCCTAATTGTACAAAAGATTACAGAGGATTATTACATTCATAAATATTCTATAAAGTAGTTGGGTCATATCAGAGCCCATCACAGAAGTAAAATTGTGCCACTTATAGGCACACTATCCAACAATTAGGATTGTCACTCTCACATGTAAACAAAGCCTACTGGTGGGGTGAAAAATCTCATACGTGGATGCAGACCACAGTTGGAATTGTGACTGCTATGTGTGGATTTAGCCACAGATAAAAAGGTAAGTCTTTTTTAAAAAAAAAAAAACAAATATTTTTATTGCACATTTATAAAATCTGCGTAGTTGAATCAAGTGTTCTTCCCTTTTATAATTCCTCCATTACTCTTTAAAATTTGGTTAAAATACAATATCCAATCAGAAGCCTTTTAAAAATGATCAACGGGAAATATTTTTCTCTACATATACATATATATAGTTTTGCGTATGTATAGTGCTTTTTTTCTTTCTTTCGCTTTAAATTTTTTTCTTTTTTTCTTTTTTTTTTTTACAAATTACTTTTAAGGGCAAAAAAGAAGGCTGGGTTTGGTGGCTTGCCTGTAATTCCACCACTTTGGGAGGCTGAGGCAGGCAGATCACTTGAGGCCAGGAGTTCGAGATCAATCTGGCCAACATGGTGAAACCCTGTCTCTACTAAAAATACAAAAATTAGCTAGTTGTGGCGCATGCCTGTAATCCCAGCTACTTGGGAGGCTATGTCACCAGAATCACTTAAGCCCAGGAGGCAGAGTTTGCAGTGAGCTGAGATCGTGCCACTGCACTCCAGCCTGGGCAACACAGTGGACTATCTCAGGGGAAAAACAAAACCAAAAAAAACAAAAAAGAGAAGGCAGACCAAAATGGTCTTTGGAGCCAGTAGTAGCCTTAGACTGTTTCTGACAATTTTCAGATATTAGAAAATTTTGCCTAATTGCCTAACAACTATTAACACATGATCTTTAGTCAAGTTACAAAATGCTGTTCTGACTGAAGTCCTTAATGATTTCCTTTCTTTCACTGAGGGCTGGGTATAAGGTTTTCTGGTTTATTTAAAGATAGAAAAGAAAGGAGACAGACAGGTCTCTTTTGACTTTTCAACATCTTACTGCCATGTGACCTCACACTCTACCCACATGTAAAAGGCTTCATCAGCAACCCAACTGTCATCTCCTGTCAAGTGCCAGGCAAGGTTTATATTCCTAATCTTTTTTTTTTTTTTTTTTTTTTTTAAGAGACGGAGTTTCGCTCTTGTTACCCAGGCTGGAGTGCAATGGCGCGATCTCGGCTCACCGCAACCTCCGCCTCCTGGGTTCAGGCAATTCTCCTGCCTCAGCCTCCTGAGTAGCTGGGACTACAGACACACGCCACCATGCCCAGCTAATTTTTTGTATTTTTAGTAGAGACGGGGTTTCACCATGTTGACCAGGATGGTCTCGATCTCTTGACCTTGTGATCCACCCGCCTCGGCCTCCCAAAGTGCTGGGATTACAGGCTTGAGCCACCGCGCCCGGCCCAATATATTCCTAATCTTTTGTAGTGAAGAATTTTTAAATGTCATCTGTATTTGATAAAATGAATAGTAGCTGTTCATCTACTTCAGGTTCTCATGAATCATTCTATTCTGCTGTCAAAAATATTTATACCTGAAGGATAGTTTTAAAAGTGGCAAGGCTAAGCATTGCTGTAGATACAAGGCATTTCAGGTCTTCTGGCATAATTCAACACCTTAATACACTGGTTTCCACCTTTTCTAGTGAAATAGCATTTATGATTTTGTACGTAAAAAGTACAATTTTATTTTCAATCCTTCTTTACACACCCAGCATGGTTGGGGTCTGAATTGGAATCTTATGTGCCCACCTAATCCTTTTCCCAAGATGAGCACTGTGACAACGGACTTCTGTGCAAGCGGCAGTCAGCCAGAAACCAGAACAGGCCTTGAACACATGGGAGCTTATTTCACTGTCACAGTTGAAACTCCTTGAATTGACTCCATGACAGCTGCAAATCGGCTACATAGGTCAAAGGGAGAATGGGGTTGAATAGTTGGAGGCTCCTTCAAGACGATGATTTCTGCAGAAGGATCTAGAAGTCTGGGTAGAAACTCCCCTAGGCACAGCTACAGATTTTCTGCAATATCTTGCCCAAGGTAAGAGCACCAATGGTTTCTCATGACTTCAATGGCATCCAGGTCATCCTTGGAGACGTCATTATTGATGATAAGGTGAATGCAGGGGATGATCAGCTCATTCATCACATTAATGCCCTCGGTTACAGAGTGATCATCATTCATTTCAAAGAGAGAAGCTGCTTTGGCATTCAGCTCCAGAAGATACTTCCTTCAGTATAAAGCAATCATGGACTCCTTGACCCCCTGGCAAGGCCCCTTTATCAGCTGGGCAGCATTGCTCTGGTAGGCATATACCAGGTAGGAAAGTGCCTCTTGGTACTTTCCTTTTTGATAGAGTTCTAGGCCTGTTAGGAGGTACACAGATACTTTTCAGAACAAACTATAAGCTTCATGCCACTTCTCGTACTCTTCCGTATTCATGTCATCTGGACCAATTTCCTTCAGTTTCGCTTGAGCCACCTTCATAATGCTGATTAATCTTTCATCATAGCTAAGATTTTTATCTGCAAACTGTTCCAGAAGAGTTCGTTCTACTACCCTTTTGGGTGCTTCATTTTGGAAGAAGTAGACAAGGACATGTTGAAGTCGAGGATCACTGTGAGAGATGGGGGTCTCTTAGGCAAGCTGATAGAGCCTGGAGTATTCCTCATGGAATGCCTCACTCAGTGTTGCTTCTACACCTCTCTTCTCATAGGCACGGGCTGTGTTTGCAATAGCCTGGGCAGCCTGCTCCTTTACAATCATAGCATGCTCAGATGACAAGCAGCGAACCCCATGAGAAGAGGCTACTGAAAGCTCTTGTGATGTAGAGAAGTCCTGTGATGAGAAGTTGGTGGAGGACTCCATTTGAGGGATTTTGCAAGATTGCTCTTCTTTCCACTCCTCTACTTCTTGCTCAAATCGCCAGTTATCCTCCTGAATGTAATGGTTAAGTTCCACAGATGAGGCTTCCTGACATTTGATCTGACTCATTTGGGGCTGCCTCTGCGTTGAAGTGGGGTAGTTTGTCATTAATGTACATCAGACAGTAAGCACTAACATTTCTCAGGCCCCCATAGGAATCTCTTTCAACTTCTTCCCAGGAAGATTCAGTAACAGAGATGTCGTTGTACTTGAGCCAGCTCTGACTGGGCTGATTATAGATATGGGCCCAATAGTGTCCAGCATTTGCTTGTCCTTCATGAACAAGAACTGCATGCAAGCGATAAGGCATCTGACGAAGGAGAGGATCACAGTACATCTGCTCAACAGCCTGAGTAGTACTTGCAATACGATTCTTTAAATCTTGTATATCTTGTTCAATCTCACTCCTCCACCTCTGAAGACAAGTCTTAACAAAGTTTATCTCCTCATCTGTGACTGTTCTTGGAGCTGGCTGTGCAGGCATTTCCATGGAAGACCGAGAAGATGTAAGTGGTTTAGACTTGTGTTGAGAATCTTCAGGAGAAGAAAAGGTACTTTCAACATCCTGAGAAGAGCTTTCTGTACTCGTACTTTCCTTTGATGTCTGGTCAGGAACCGAGCAGTGCACTGAAGAAAGTGGTAATGTCATGTGTGTGTCACTTTCAGGTGGACAGCTTTCTGAGGCAGGTTTTGTACTAGCAAATTTAATAACATATTTCAGCATGTCAGGAACCGAGCTGGGCCTGAGCCATATTTCACATACCTTTCCAATTTTTGCTGCAGAACTTTTATTTCCTCCTTCAACTTTCGAATGCACTCTCTCTTATTCCAAATAAGCTCTTTGCTCCTTTACATGTACCTGTCCATATAAATAATCTGAGGAAATTCCAGCTTATTGTGATTTTTCTCTGGCTGACCAAGGGACTGATTAAACTCAAACCATGAGAGTTCAAAAGTCAATACTGGAGGTAGCTTTGTAAACCAACGCTCTTGTCCATACTTCACCAAGTGATCAGAGGGAAGAAGCTCAACATCACCCTCCACCATGGCTCCTTCCAACACTCCTCTAAGTTGCGATAACCATTTACCTGAAGAGGATACTGGCCAAAGATCTCATTGTTACAAAAGGGTTTTCCTTCACGAACCCCTTCAGTCAGGAGAGTACCATAAACAGCTGCACCACTGGATTTTCAGATTTGTTCCTGGGACTGTTAACAGTAACAGCTAGCTGGAATGTGTCCTGTAGCCAATCCAAGAGCTTGTGTGTGAATTCACTCACATCTTGCTGCTGTTCCTCAGATGATCGGAATGCTCCCTTTAATAGAGCCAGGGTTGTGGACGGGTCTGCAAATTTTCTATTTGATCCCATTAGAGCAAACAAATACTGAAGTGCTTGCATAAACATGACATTTCTCTTTTCTGTGTGATTTCGACAATTTTCAAGTACATTTTGTGGCAGACTATAACTGAGAACAAGTCTTCAAAATTCAGGCAATTGAAAGAGAGACTGAATAACAGCACTAAACCAACATGTATTGCCAACATTTTTCAGCCCAACTGGCCAACCATCAACTCTCCTCCAATCATTGGGATTGGGGTTTTCTCCCCACACTTCACAACATTTTCTCTTTGAGCGCTTAGTTTCTGCAGAGGTTGCTTCATGCATCCTGTTAAGATCTCTTCCATCAGCTTGAATTTTGGGAGACTCCAGTAGACTCAAAGCAATGGTAGCCTGAAGATCATCTTTGTTATCATGAGTAATGTCTATCACTTCGAGCCGTGGCTGTCGGCCGCGCTGGCTGCGTCATCCTGCTGCAGCTCCGCAGTCATGGCGGAGGCATCCCGCTGCGGGTCACCCGTTTCCCACCGCCAACGCTGCCGCCAGCCCAGCCTCGCAGAACTAGGCCCCGGCCACCATTTTTTTTTTTTTTTTTTTGACTCAACTGTTTGGCATGGTGTTGTCTTTTACACCCGGCCCCAGTTAATAGAAGAGATGTTGACTCTCATATCTAGTCTTAGGAAAACAGATAAAGCCCTGAGTTTCTTACTTTTACACAGGTCACAGAGAATTACAGCCCTCCTGCCTATTGTGTAATGCCCTCGGGTTGTACAGAGAGTATCAAAACAAAGCCCAACTCAAAATTGAGATTGTGAATCTCTTATGCACACACAGCCCACAGTTTGCTATTAAATGTGAACAAATCCACTGATGAGGTCCTGAATCCCACTCCACAGAAGCAGTGCACAGCTGGAACTGTTACTGTCATATGTGACAAGCAGGATGGTGACTCATTTGTGAACCCAGCTCACAGGCACACTGATGACTGTCAGACCTGGATCCAGCCAATAAAAAAGGTGTGGACTCTTATTCCTGAACTCAGGGAAACATGTGGGACCATGAGTTTACACCAGTATGAAGGCCTCAGCACGGGTTTTTACTCTCAGGCATACCATATGAGGCCCTTGAGTTGTACAGAGGGTGTCACATAAAGGCCCAGCAAACAGGTGAGATTGTGATACTTCTATGTACACACAGCATTCAGTGAGGCATGTCATCCTTCCATATAAACATAGTCCATTATTGAGGTTCTGAGGATTACACCCAGATTAATTGAAAGTTAATATTGTGACTCTGGATTGTGGATTAGTCCATAGATAGAATGGCTACTTTCAAACCAAGATTCAGCACTCCTGTGAGGCTGTGACTACCCTGATTAGACACTTTCTCCAGGTGAGTTTGGAACTCTTATGCATGAATTCTCTTCACCATTGCAATTGTGAATTGATACTCAAACACAATGTACAGAGAATGCTGTCTCTTATACAGTGGGACTGACAATCTCATCTCTGGATCTTCCTGCAGGTGTGACTGTGGCATGTATTTTTTCTCAGCACCTGATTGATTTTACTTTCTTGCCAGACTGAGCCCAGCCTACATTTGGAATTATGACATATACCTGGCCCAAACACCTAGGTGACATGGCCGTCCTGCCTGAGCCAAGCCCACAAGAGGCATTTTAATGTATAGCTGAGTCTTCAACTATGTGATGAGACTCTACTTTTCTTCTTGTGCCCTACCTCCAGTAAGGTTTATGACACATATATGGGCATATTACTGAGATTAAATAACTCTCCTTTCATGACTGGGCCCTGTTAACGGGGAATTTTGATATTGCTGGGACCGGTACCTAGGTGATGTGACTCCCTTTGCTTCATGGGCCCTGCCTACACAAAGAATTGTGACACATTGCTGGACCAAGCACCAAGGTGATGTGATTCTTTTGCCTGGACTCTATCTACAGTGGAAAATGTGACATATTACTGAACCTAGAACAAAGGTGATGTGACTTTCCTATGTGAGCCCTGTTACTGAGAGATATTGACATTTTCCTGGCCCAGCATTCGGTGTTGTGACTTTTCTCCCTGGTCCTGCTCACAGGTGGGATTGTGACCTATACCTAGGCCCAAGCAACAGTCATAATAATTACTTTTTTACATGGAGCCAGCCAATAGGAGAAATGTTGACTTTCATAGGGAGACTTAGTGCAATAAGTAAGGTCTTTGGTCTCCTAATTTTAAAAGGTCACAGAAGATTACAACACTCACATGTATTTTATAAAGGTCTTGGGTTGTAGAAAGACTGACAGCAGGCCGGGCGCAGTGGCTTACACCTGTAATCCCACCACTTTGGGAGGCTGAAACAGGCACATCACAGGTCAGGAGTTAAAGGCCAGGCTGACCAACATGGTGAAACCCTGTCTCTACTAATAATACAAAAAATAATAGTCCAGAATGGTGGTGCATGCCTGTAATCCCAGCTACTCAAAAGACTGAAGAAAGAGAATCGCTTGAACCTGGAAGGCAGAGGAGGTTGCATTGAGCTGAGATCATGCCACTGCTTTCCAGCCTGGGTGACAGAATGAGACTCTGTCTCAAAAGGAGTGATAGCAGGGACCAGCATACAGGTAAGACTGTGACTCTCATAGGTACATACAGCCAACAATTAGGATTGTCACTTTTACGTATGAGTGCAGTCCACAGTTGGAACTGTGACTGGCAACAAGCTGAATGGTGACTAATTTCCGGATCCAGGTCACAAGCACCATGTTGACTATTTTACCTAGACCAGGCCAAAAGAAAATGTTGACTATAGGTAGGCTTCGGGCAATGGGTAAGGTCCTGGGTTTCCTGCCTAGAAGTCTCAGAGGACTGTGAAACACTAGCATATGGTGTAATTCTCTTATAGGTGGTACAGAGTATATCAAAACAAGGATCAGCACACAATTTAAATTGTGACTCACATGCACGTCTTGTCAAAAGTTAAGTTTGTCACCCTCACATATGGACAATGCCCACTGCTGAGGTCCTGAATCTCTCATGAATGTGGTCTACAGTTGAAATTTTGACTGTCGTATATGGATTTATTCACAAGCGAGGTGGTAACTAATTCCTGGACCCCATTCACAGGCACAGTGATGAATTTTATACCTGGACACAGCCAATAAAGGAGATGTTGACTCTTTCTGGGCTTAATGAAATGAGTAAAATTGTGGGTCCACATAAGCATGTGGGTCTCAGAGAGTATTGTGACTTTTACAAATACCTTACAGTGCCCTCAGTTGGTACAAAGAGTGTCATAATAGGGTTCAAAGCACAGGTGAGATAGTCACTTTTATATGCACAACCAGCCAACCATATTTTCACCTCTAGAAATGAACGCTGTCTACTCTTGAGGTTCTGGGAATCTCACATCCAAAGACAGTCAAAAGTTGGCATTGTTACTATCATATGTGAACTCTGTACAAAGGTAGAATGGTGACTCTTGGGCCAAGATTTGGCACTCCTGTGATGTTTTGACTTTTTTACAGTGTCTGCAGGCGGGGCTTTCATGCATGGATCCAGTTCACTGTTGAGGCTACTTGCCTTTTGAACAAAACTCCCAGTAAGTATTGACTCTGAACCTGGAGCTGGGAAATGTGCAGGATCGTAAATTTTATCTCTTGACCTTTACACAGTTGTGGTTGTAACATATTCCTTTACTCAGCCCCTGATGATTTTACTTTTTTGCCTAGGTCCAGCCTACACATTAGATGGTGAACTATACCTGGTTTGAGGACATAGATTATGTGACTTTTCTGCCTGGGCTCTGTCTGCCCTCAGTGGGTATTGTGACATATATCTGGGCCAGTCACCTAAGTGATATAACTCTCCCTTCCTGCCTAAGCCAGTCCAGAGAGATTACTGTGAGATATCTTTGGGCCCGTTGCCTATGTGATGTGACCTTTTATGTGTGTGTGTCCTGGAGTGGTTTACAGGGAAAATAGTGACACATTACTGGGCTCATCACCTAGGTGATGTGACCGTCTTCTGCCTGGAAAATGTTTACAGGATGGATTGTTGACATATTGCTTTACCTAGCACCCAGGAGATGTAACTTTTATTGCCAGGGTCCTGACCACAGAAAAAATACTGACATATCACTGGCCCAGCACCTAGTTTATGTGACTCTCCCTACTGGTCCTTGCCCACAGGAGAGATTGTCACATGTAATTACGTCCAGCTCACAGGTATGAGAAAACACCATCTCTACTAAAAATACAAAAAATTAGCCAGGCATGGTGGCAATTGCCTGTTATCTCAACTACTCAGGAGGCTGAGAGAGAATTGCTTGAACCCGGGAGGTGGAGGTTGCAATAAGCTGAGATTGCACCATTGTATTCCAGCCCATGTGACAGTGCTAGACTCCATCTCAAAAAAAAAAGGAACATTTAAATTGCACTGAATTTCTGACAGCAGAAACCTATCTGGTTATATTTTTAAAAATTATGAAATACAAATAGCCATCATCAACTTAAAGTATAACTAGGGTTAAGAATACCCACCATTTTACCACCACCACCAACAACTAAACCCTGTTATAGCTAACAAGCTAATTCAGTAAAGTTGCAAGATACCTTAACATGAAAATCAGTGGGATTTTAATACAATAACAACATAAAATCTGAAAAGGGATTAAGAAAACAATTTCATTTACAATAGTATCAAATAGAATAAAATAATTTATTAAATAGAATAAGTTTAACCAAAAATATTAAAGATCTGCATGCTGAAAACTACCAAATGTTGATGAAAGAAAATGAAGATTAGAAAATTGGAAGTATATCCTGTGTTCATTGATTCTAAAAATTAATATTGTTAAAATATCTATACTACACAAAGTAATATACAGATTAAATATTTTTAATCAAAATTTGAATACTGTTAAGACAATGTAGAACAATTGTAAAATTAGTATGGAGTCACAAAAAGACCCCAAATAGCCAAACACTGAGAAGAACAAAAAGGCTGAAAGCCTCAAACTTTCTGATTTCAAACTATATTACAAAACAATAGTCATCAAAATAGCATGGTACCTATATAAAAACCAATGGAACAGAATGGAGAACCCAGAAATAAACTCACACATACACAGTCACCTGATCCCACAAAATTAGGAAAAGATAGTCACATCAAGAAATAGTGTAGAAAAAACTAGATATGCACATACAAAAAGCAAACCTTTCTCATATCATCACAAAAATGACTTTAAAATGAAGACTTAAACATAAGAATTGAAATCATGAATCCCCTACAAAATTAAACAGGGAAAAAGCTCATTGACACTGGTCATGGCAATGATTTTTTGGATTCTACGCATAGAACACAAGCAACAAAAGCAAAATAGAAAAGTGAAACTACATCAAGGTAAAATGTTTCTGCACACTAAGGGAAAGAATCAACAAAATATAAAGGCAATATATTGGATGGAATAAAATATTTGTAAACCATATGTAGGATGATATGTTACTATCCAAAATATATGTAATACTAATAAATACAAAAAAATGCACAGTAGAACAAAACAAAAATCAATTTCCTTATTAATTGCGTGGAACATCTAAATAGTCATTTTTCCAAAGACATACAAATGGCCAGTAGATATATAAAAAGATGCCCAACATCACAAATCATCAGAGTAACTGAAATCAAAGTCAGAATGAGATATCACCTTATTGTGGTGTTAAGGAGAGCTATTATCAAAAAGTAAAAAGATAAAAAGTGTTAGGGTGCAGAGGAAAGAGAATATTTGTACACTGTTGCTGAGCATGTGCACTGGTGCAGCCATAATTTAAAAAAAAAAAACAAAACAGTACGGAGTTTCCTTAAAATTTTTAAACTGGAAGTACCACTATTCTCAATTCAGAGTATATAGCCAATGGACATGTAATCAGTATCACCAAGGGTATCTGCACTCCTCTAATACAAATAAATGAATAAACTGTGTGAAAAAGATAATTTCACCTTTAATAGAGAATGAAATTATTTTTTATTTTTTTAATTGCATTTTAGGTTTTGTGGTACATGTGAAGAACACGCAAGATTGTTGCATAGGTACACACATGGCAGTGTGATTTGCTGCCTTCCTCCCCATCCCCTATATCTGGCATTTCCTCCCATGCTATATCTCCCCAGCTCACCACTCCCTGCTGTCCCTCCCCTATTTCCTCCCTACAGACCCCAGTGTGTGATGCGCCCCTCCCTGTGTCCAAGTGTTCTCATTGTTCAACACCCGTCTGTGAGTGAGAACATGCGGTGTTTGATTTTCTGTTCTTGTGTCGGTTTGCTGAGAATGATGGTTTCCAGGTTCATCCATGTCCCTTTTATTTACAACAACATTTATGACTCTTGAAGAGATTATGCTAAGTGAAATAAGCGAAATGCAGAAAGAAAAATACTACACTATCTCATTTATATATGGAATCTTAAAAAAAGAAAAAAGAAAAGAAAGAAAAGAAACAGAGTACAAAGGTACTTACCATGGGCTAGGGAGTGGGGAAACGTGGGGAGATATTCATCAAACAGTGTACATCTTCAGTGATATAATAAAAAACTGCTGGGGTGTAATGTGCAGAATAGTGACTATAGTTAATAATAATTGTACTTCAGATTTGTTACAAAAATTGATCTTATGTTCTCTCACCACACACACAGAAAAGTATAAAGCAACTATGTGAGGGGATAGATATGTTAACCAGCTTTATTAAGATAATTTAAAGATGTATACACATCTCAAAGCGCTGTATTGTACACCCTAAATATATACATTTTTCAATATGCAAATCACAGCTCAATAAATATGAAATAAAAATAAGAGTAATCAGTAGGTAATATCTAGCCACAGGCAAACTTTATTTAAAACTCTTTTGGGGCCGGGCGCGGTGGCTCAAGCCTGTAATCCCAGCTCTTTGGGAGGCCGAGGCGGGTGGATCACGAGGTCAAGAGATAGAGACCATCCTGGTCAACACGGTGAAACCCCGTCTCTACTAAAACTACAAAAAATTAGCTGGGCATGCTGGTGCATGCCTGTAATCCCAGCTACTCAGGAGGCTGAGGCAGGAGAATTGCCTGAACCCAGGAGGCGGAGGTTGCGGTGAGCCGAGATCGCGCCATTACACTCCAACCTGGGTAACATGAGTGAAACTCCGTCTCAAAAAAACAAACAAACAAACAAAAAAAAAAAAAAAAAAAACTCTTTTGGCCACTGTTTCTTGCTCAACCTAAGAACAGCGGAGCGCTTCTGGCTCCCTGACTACTCCGACGCTCCTCCCTTTGTTCCCATAGCTGGGGAAGATGTAATCTTTCCAAGGATTTTTTTCAGTTTTCAGGTCACGCAGATCAGGCAGGGACATCAGCTGTCCCCTTGATCGTTGCCCACAGCCCCGTTTGGCTCCAGGAAACACGTGCCAGGGCGTCCTGAAGAGGACCACAGCAGCCAGCCTGGGCAAGACTGCCTTTCGCCGCATGTACTCCCATTGCTCTGGCTCCATAGGCGTCATTTATGGCCACAGCACCATCCCTCCTCACATTATCAGTGAAAGCTATGTCACTGCAGAAGATACCCAGGAGGAAAATGAGAAAACAAAATTGGCCTCTGTGTATTAGAGTAATTGCCATTAGATCACCCGTGTTGCAGACAGGATCACTTTTTATCATTACCATTGTAAAACCTGCTATAATTGGATGAGAAAATAATCTGAAGCATACTCTTTGAATTCCTGAAGTTGGTATCGTAAGTTTTATGCAGAAATTTATTTTAACCATGACTTACAAAGTTATGTCCTTGTAGATCAAGGCAGTCAAAATTGAACAATTGTTAATGGAGAATGGGTTGTTTGGCTGAAAACTAAGTGAGACCTTTATGTCCTTGAGCACAGACATGAAGTAAAACTTAGAGAGACTTTGTAGAGACTGTTACTCCTTCACATTCACCCTGGCAGTGATAGCTGTGGTGGCTGTGAACTGCAGCAGGTTAGAGCTCACCTTTGTTTTGATAAGAAAGACAAATCGCTTATTGGTTCAACACTATGTAAAGAGAAAAAAAGAGCTGGAAATAAGAAAATAAAGTACAAGTAAAATATGGTTCTCAGAATGCAGACTACAAAGATGAATAGACATTGAACAATCTAAAATACACAGATAGAGCTGGAAAACGTAGGGAGTAGATTGGAAGTGAAGCAACTTTCCCAAGAGATGATTCTCCTGCACTTGTTTATTCTGAAATTACTGACAGCAACAAAGTTCGGAAATGTTGAAGTAGATGGTTTGGAAAAAAGACGGCCTGTGGAAGGGTGGTGGAGAAATGAAAACTTCCATCAGCTTTAGCTTCAGGAAACACACGTAGGCTTGGGGACAGGCATCCATCCTCAACTGAAGATGTTCACCTTCTCCAAAGCAAAAACAAACAAACTTGGACAAAGCATGGGAGAGGTTTGCTGAAAATATTCCAGAAACTAAACCTTAAAAAGATGACCTAGGGACCAAGCCCTGGGTAAAGGGGACTCTAGAGAGAAGGTTAATTGTAGAAGAAATCTCAGGCTTTTTTAAAAATAGAGTTTGGAAACTCTTATTTATTTTACACAGAACTTTTCTTCACAAAAGAGTCTGTGGCAAAGGGAAACTGTCCGTTTACCCCTCCATGATTCAGAAATGTGTAACAAAGTTTGGTTTGCAGCTTTTAAAACCATTTTTTAAACTAATAAATAGTGACTGAATCAAGTTTTACAGTAAGTGGACTAAAGTTCACAGGGCACAGATGAGTTTATCAAACTTCATGATTGTATCTTGTTATTTACAACATCCATATAAGCAAAAAGCCATATGAGCAAAACTCATGTGCCCACTAATGACTTAAATGTGCATTTGTCTTTGTCTCCCAATATTCACAGTAAGACACTCAGCAAAAGAAGCATCAAAAGTTTATAAAAATAAATCTGACTCTATGCATCATTGTTTATGTCCTTTAGAGCCTAGATAAAGAACCTCTTGTACTTGAAATAGCGTAAATAGTATTATTGAAGAACTAATGAACAGGTTGACATATTGTAGAAAATTAATCAGTTATTGTTCTCTTCCGTGAAGACTCTATTTATTTGTACTATATATTCAGCATTTCTACTTGGTTTGTTTCATAGCTAACAAGATATTTAGATATTAGACCCACTGAACAACTGGGTACAGTGTTGAAATGCTGTCCTGACATTTGTAGTTTCCATAAATGTTACCACAAGTAATGGAGTTGTGCCAGAGAAATCTGATTTCTAGTACAGAAGAAATACTTAGGGCCTCAAGTTTAAGATATTTATTGAAAACGTCCTCAATTGCAATAGTAACATTATCACATTAAAAAAAAAACCATTTTCAATAAATTCTGGATTAAACAAAAATTCAAATTATACATTTTATGGAGTTAGGGAAGTGCTAATAAAGTAAAATGGCAATTGAAGACAAAAGATCTGAATTCACATAAATAGTTTTACCCATGTTTATTTTATGTTGAAGAAAACAATAATTCATACCATATACTATTTACCGCAGTGAAGTATTTCAGAAATTTGTACATAGTACATAATTAATTTTCTAATAGGAAAAAAGGTAATCACATTTTACAAATTATTACAATATGGTCTCTTGAAGCTACCAGTATTTCAAATAAAGAAAGTTGGAATTTCTCATGATGTGGTGTTCTATGACATAGAAATTCTAGATAAAATATTTTACTCATGCATGCAATTGTTGACATTTCTGCTTTTCAGGAAAATAACATGCTTTAAAAACTTAATGCAGATTATAAAATCACCAAGAAGTCACAAGAATTCACAAAATGCCTAATATAGTTGAAAAAAATTATAGAAACTTCTCAGGAAGTAAATAAAGGTAATGATTGAGAGAAATATCCACCTAAGAGGCCAGTGCTCCATTCATATGCATCTCATCTCAAGGATGTTAAATTTATGTGGATTGTTCAGCTTCTGACAAGGCAAATGGAATAAACACAGATAAACTGCCTGCAGGCATCTGGTGTGTGCTCTCTTCCATATGTGAGAATGAAATTATAACTTATGTTGCACACAAGGAGATGAGCTACTAGCATGAAGCATTAGATAAATTATATGGCACATAAAACTCAGATATGAGGTTTATATTTAAATGTTTGCCCAATATAATAAAAAAAATAAGAAACCAAAATCATGTGGAAAAAAATATGAGTTTGACAAGTTATATTTGGAAAAGAGGCAAATGGAAAGTAAACTATTGGAAATGTAGTAAAACAATGTAATGCACAGCATACAAATAGCATATTAAAATACTCTGAATTGGCTGGGCGTGGTGGCTCACGCCTGTAATCCAAGCACTTTGGAGGCCAAGGCGGGCGGATCACCTGAGGTCAGGAGTTCAAGACCAGCCGGACCAAGATGGTGAAACCCCGTCTTAAAAAAAAAATACTCTGAATTGATGAGAGGACTAGTAGGCTAAAATGCTCAGCAGAATTAATGTAGTAATATACTTTATAGAAGGCAAATTAATACAAAATACAAATATATTTATTTCTATATGAAAATTAGATGAGAAGAAATTTTTTTAAAAAATTGTTTTCTAGACTACATAAACAGGAAGGCAACATGCAAAGAATTGGTGACTCATAAGTTTCCAAAAGTGGAAATAAGTTTAGAGTGTAATGCATCAAAAAAGATAAATTAAAGAATACTTAAAAGAAATAGCGGTTTTGGTTATGGTGAACACTGCATCAATAAACATGGGAGTGCAATTTTTTTTTTTTTTTATTTTAGATGGAGTTTCACTCTTGTTGCCCAGGCTGGAGCCCAATGATGCAATCTCGGCTCATCACAACCTCTGCCTTCCAGGTTCAAGGGTTTCTTTTGCCTCAGCCTCCCAAGTAGCTATGCCCCTCAAATTTTGTGTTTTTAATAGAGACAGGGTTTCTTTATGTTGGTCAGGCTGGTTTTGAACTCCCTACCTCAGGTGATCCACCTGCCTCAGCCTCCTTTTAACATACTTATTTTATTTCCTTTTGATATATAACCAGTGGATGCAGATGGTAGTTCTATTTGTAATTTCTTGAAAAACCTCCACACTGTCTTTCCTAACAGTTGTACCAATTTACACTCTTACCAACAGTGTATAAGTGCCCATCTACAAATGAATGAAGAAAATGGTACACACACACATGCACACACACACAGGAATAATGTTCATTAATAAAACAGAATAAACTCCTGTCATTTATGTTAACATGGATGAACCTAGAAGACATTATGTTAAGTGAAATAAGCCAGTAACAGAAAGCAAAATACCATACGATGTCACTCAGCTGTGAAATTTTAAAAAGTTGATCTCATAGAAGTAGAGAGTAGAATGGTACTTACTGTTACTAGAGGCTAGAGATAGTGAAGGGACGAAGAAATGGGGAGAGGTTTGTCAAAGTTGCAAAGTTACAGTTAGACAGGCAGAATAAATTCTGGTGTTCCATTACACAGTAGAGTGATTATAGCTAATTATAATGTACTGTTTATTTTAACACAGGTAGAAGAGACAATTTTTAATTTTATTAGCACAAAGCAATAATATATGCTTAAAGGGATAGTATGAAAATACCCTTATTGGGTCATTGTATGGTGTACTGAAACATCACACTTACTCCATAAATATGTACAATAATTATTTGTCAATTATAAATAAAATAGATCTTAAAGAAAGAATAATGATTAAACCTAATGACACCAAAAAGAAGAAAAATGTTTAAAAGTAGTGAGATAGAAGACAGATAACCTATGAAGCAGAGGGCAAACTCTTAGTGTATCAAGTGAGAAAACATAAAAATTAATGTCAATAAAATATTAAAATAAAAGCTTCTGGATAGCATAAAATCTATTAACAGAACAAAAAGACAACCTATAAAATAAAAGAAAATGTGTGCATTAAGACCTGAATAGATGTTTTTTCATAGAAGACAAAGAAATACTCAACATCACTAATCATCTGGAAAATGCAATCCAAAACCACATGCGATATTACCTTGCCCCATTTAGAATGGCCATTATCAAGGAGACAAAAGATAACACGTTTTGATGAGGATGTGGAGAAAAGGGGACACTGTTTGTGTGAATGTAAATTTAGTATATTTTTAGACTTTATTTATTTATTAAAAACCCCCGTGGAAAACTATGCAGCTATATCTAAACAAAAACAAAAAACAAAAACCTAAAAATGGAATTCCATATAATCCACCAATTCCATTATTGAGTATATATCAAAAGCAAATAAAATCAGTCATTGAAGAGACAGTGGCACTCCCATGTTTACCACAGCTCTACTGACAATAGACAAGGTACGGAATCAGTCTTAGTGCCCACCAGGGATAAATGTTTAGACCAAATGTGGTGTAATCACACAGTGCAATACAATTCAACCTTAGAAAGAATGAAATCCGGCCTTGCGAGCTGACGTCGGCCTCTAGCATGATTGCCCGGCACAGGCTCCCGGCCTGGCCACCGACCCTACAGCTGCGCAGTGCCTCCCTCAGAACGCCCTACCCTCGGCCTCCCAACCGCTGCAGCTTTTGCAGTCCGTGAGGCTGCTGCTGCTGCTGCCTCATCTTGGAATTGAAGATGCCTCGTTCTGCTTTCAGGTCAGAACCATGAACCAGCGGCAGCAGCAATGCGCGAAGCTCCCACTCCGCTGCTGGACGCGACCTCAGAGCCTGCCGCATCTGCCACGGCAGAGCCCACCCGCAGCACATCGCAGAGTTGCTCTTGCGAACAGCGGCTGGGGAGGGACTGGATCGGCAGGACATCTCTGGGCACTGCGTGAAGGAGAAACCGCAGCAGCTGCGTCCTGTCTTTCCCTGGGGATGTGCAGAATTACCATGAAATTATGACTTATCATCCTGCATATTACCAATGGGAAAATTGGAGTCTAGAAAATGTTGCCAGCATTTGAGCCCACCTGTTCCCCAGTAGCTATATTTGAGTGATAAAGTGCTCCTGAATGCATCTGCACAGATTCACTTGCCTTGATAATTTTGTGAAAAGTAACATCTTTGGTTCCCCAGAACACAATACTTATTCTGGAGCTTTTAAGCACCTTTATATGTTATTAGTTAATAATTTTAAGTCAGAATAGCTTATCAAAGAAAAATTTGAATGATTAGAATAAGGACTCCACAGCATCTACTTATTAGTCCAGTTCTCGTGCTATATAAATCGTTCCAGGGAGAAAAAGAGAGGACCTGTGAAAAATCTGATGAGTCAGCCATGAGTTTCTATCCATCATCACTAAAATGTTGTAACTTTGACTGGATTCAATAAAGGTTGTGTTGTTTTGAATCAGGTATTTTTTTTTTTTTTTAGTTGAAAGAAGCCAAGAAAGACAAGAATATAGATAGTTTCATTAAAAACATAAGAACCACATATTGGCCCAGGCACATTGGCTCATGTCTGTAATCCTAGAACTTTGGGAGACTGAGGTGTGTGAATCACTAGGTCAGGAGTTTGAGACCAGCCTGGGCCTACATAGTGAAACCCTGTCTCTATTAATAATACAAAAATTAGCTGGGCATGGTGGTGCACACCTGCAATTCCAGGTACTCGGGAGGCTGAGGCAGGAGAATTGCACCACTGCACTACAGTTGGGCAACAGAGTGAGACTTCATCCAAAATAATAATAATAATGTATTGGCTGAATGGTGGTAATTATTGAGGAAGCAATACTTGAGTTAGTTATCCACAGCATTGAAAAAATTTGCACAAACAGGGATTATTGTTCATACCCATGTAACACTTCACTAAATACAAGTTTCAATGAGATCTTGGATTGGAAAAAAGCAAATTTGTTTGGATACTTGGGGATATTGGTATACAGGTGACCTGTAAGCTGGTTCCAGAAATTAGCCATCATTCAGCCTGAGGCCAGATCTACATATGAAAGTCACAATTTCAACTCTGAACTGCATCCATGTGTGAGATTTAGACCCTTACTAGTGGACTCTGTCCATGTATGAAGGTGACAATCCTAATTGTTGTCTACATTTGTGGATGGATCCAGATATGAGAGTCTCAATTCCACTTGTGAACTGTTTCTGTGAGTGAGATCCAGGACCCTGTGAGTGGGTTCTGTTCACATTTAATTCTAACTGTGGACTGTGTGTGCATACAAGAGCCACAATCAGGATTTTGAGTTCGGTCCTGTTTTAACACTATCTGCACCACTTTAGGGCATTGTACAGTGGAATGAGTGTTGTAATTCTCTGAGACCTCTGTAAAATGGGAAGCCCAAGATCTTATCTGTTACGTAAGACTGGATGCAACAGTCAACATCTCTTCTACTACCTGGGACCAGGTATGAGAGACATTGACATGCCTCTGAGCTGGGTCCAGAAATGAGTCACCTTCCAGCCTGTTGCCAGATCCACAGATGACCGTCCCAATGCTAACTGTGGACTGTTTGCTCATGTGAGATTCAGAACCTTACCAGTGGGCTTTTTTCAAGTGCGAGAGTGACAATCCCAATTGTTGGATAGTGTAACTATGAGAGGCAAAATTTTACCTCTGTAATGGACTCTTATAAGACCCAAGTATTTTATAGAATGTTCCTGAGTTTCATAATCATCTGTAATCATCTTTATATGGTTAGAAGACCCAGAACTTTACTGATTGTTCTAAGCTTAGCTGTAAGAGTCAAAATCTCTTGTATTGGCCAGGCTGTCATATGACAGCCTTATTATCCCTGTGACTTGAACTTAGCTGTATGTCACAACCCTGCCTGTGGACAGAACCAGGCAGGGTTGTCACAGCACCTGAATATGAGTCAGGGATATGTTAGTATCCCCCCTGTAGGGTGCCAGGGTATCCTACACTCCACCATGGGTACCTTGAGTCCAGTGGTGACAAAGGAATGAGGCAACGACAAGTTAAGAATGCATAAAGCAGGACAAGGGGGCCAATGTGAAAAGGAGGCTGCAAAGGCCCTGAGCTCTGGTTTGCACGATATTTATTGAATACAATCACTTTTATCTATAGAGTAAATGGTGGGGTGAATCAGTGAAAGGGAGGCTGTGCATCAAACATAAGATTGGTAGCAGTGGCAGTTTATGTGAGTTTTTCAAGAACTAAAAGTGTATGCTTATCCATAGATAATGCAGCTGGTGGGATCAGGCTTAGCAAGGAGCCTACATGTCTGGTTACATTCCAGTGCTTCAAGGGAGCGTTATGTCATTAGGCACGATGTTTAAAATATCAGAGCTTAGGTCACTCTGTAACTGGGAACATGCTGGGAATAGAGAGGCCTTTCTCCCCAGATGCCTCCTGTGACCTTCCCTGTTTATTGTTCCTGATTTCTTTTATACATTACTTATAACCAGTTTATGTAGGCACCTGTAAACCCTTCCTCCATTGCTGCTTCCCCCAATACCCTCTGTGAGTTGAGTGCTTGTAGGAAATTCACATCACTATGATGCTGGGATCAGTGATGTGTCACAATGTCCCCTGTGGGCAGAACCCAGGCTGAAGAATCACATCACATGAGTTCTGGGTTCATCAATATGTCACAACCCCCTTTGAGAACAGCACCCAGGCAGGAGAGGACAATCACATCACCTGGAAATGAGACCAGAGGTATATCAGAATGCCACCTGTGAGTAGGCAGGAGGGACGCATTACCAAGATTATTGACTTAGGTGTATGTCACAATTAAATTGTGGGCTTTATTAAGGCAGAAGAATCAAATCAGTCAAGTCCTGCTTGGGTAAAAGTATATGTTACAGTTGTACCTGTGGGAAGGTCTAGGAATGGAATTTGCATTCCTGCACATGTTCTGGGTCCAGGTATTCCTGGAGGCTTTGTTCATTCCTTTTCAATCTTTTTTCTTTAATTGTCTTCATACCTCATTTCAGTAAGTTGATCTTCAATTTACAATATGTTTTCTTCTTCTTGATCAATTCGGCTGTTGATACTCTACGTGTATACACAAATTTTTTTTTTAAACTTGTATCACAAAGGCTTTATTTAAAGGTCCATCTCAATTTATGTGTGGCAGCACAAAATAAAGGACCAGATCGTGACACACCATTTCCATCTCAAGTAGTCAAATCCAACATCCAAAACCCAGGGAGCAGTTAAACTCAGCACAACCTCCGGGCCTCTCGCTAGGACTCGGTTGGGTCAGCAGGCCACCTTCGTGCACGGGGCCTTTTACGTTGCGGATGATGGAGCGGCTCATGTCATCCATAAATTCCACGTGCACCTGCGTGACTGTCCCTGAGAACCGGTCCTGCCCAGGACCTTGGTGACCCTGGCCAACTTGATAGGCTGCACACGGCTGGTATCCATGATGGCGGCTCGGCAGCGGTCTGGCGGAGAGTACACAAATTTTTTGTACTGTGTTTTTCAACTTCATCAGGTCATTTATTTTCTTCTCTAAACTGGTTATTCTAGTTAGCAGTTCCTGTAACATTTTGTAAAGGTTCTTAGCTTCCTTGAATTGGGTTAGGACATGCTCCTTTAGCTCAAAGAAGTGTGTTATTACCAAACTTCTGAAGCCTACTTCTGTCACTTTGTCAAACTCATTTTCTGCCCAGTTTTGTGCACTTGCTAGAGAGGAGTTGTGATCATTTGGAGAAAAAGAGGCATTCTGGTTTTTGGAATTTTCAGCCTATTTGCACTGTTTTTGTTGTTGTTGTTGTTTTCTCATATTCATGAATTTATATACTTTTGACCTTTGAGGTTCATGATCTTTGGATGGGGTTTCTGTATGGGGGTTTATTTTTTGATGTTGATGCTATTGCTTTCTATTTGTTTGTTTTTCTTCTAACAGTCAGGCCCCTCTTCTACAGGTGCACTACAGTTTGCTGGAAGTCCATTTCATATCCTATTTGCCTGAGTATCACCAGAGGAGGCTGCAGAACAGCAAAGATTGCTGCCTGCCTGGAATGTAATTGTGGTGAAAGTATTTTTATATTCCTGAGAGTAGCAGCTAATCATAGTTACATGCTTCAGAGGATTTATAATTCCTTGTGTGTGTCTTTGTATGTGTGTGTATGTGTGTATGTGTTTAACTGCATTTGAGACATTTTAGGGAGAAGAATTTGCATGATTTTAAATCTACGAAATGTTATATGCACCTTCAATTTCACCTACTTTAAAAATTATCTTCTGGCCGGGTGCGGTGGCTCACACCTGTAATCCCAGCACTTTGGGAGGCCGAGGCGGGTGGATCACGAGGTCAAGAGATCGAGACCATCCTGGTCAACATGGTGAAACCCCGTCTCTACTAAAAATACAAAAAATTAGTTGGGCATGGTGGCGTGTGCCTATAATCCCAGCTACTCAGGAGGTTGAGGCAGGAGAATTGCCTGAACCCAGGAGGTGGAGGTTGCGGTGAGCCGAGATCGCGCCATTGCCCTCCAGCCTGGGTAACAAGAGCGAAACTCCTTCTCAAAAAAAAAAAAAAATTATCTTCTCATTAAATTTTAGTGCTTTGACTAGTTTGTTCCTTTATGCAGTTGGTCATAATTTATTTCTGGTTTCTTACACTTTTCTGCAAGCAGATTTCATTGAACTTATTGTGCTCATATCATTTTCTTGGAGATTATTTGTAGGACAACCAACCTAGAGTCCTGCCTCTGTAGAGTACCACCCAGAAAGTATGGCTGAACGTCTTATATCCAGTAGGTTCTTGGTAAACATTTGTCAAATGAAATTACTGATTGAAATTTGGAGAAAAGCAAATAATAAGACTATCTATGACAAAAAGTCAAAGCCAAAAGTAGTATATGAGTATTCTAGCCCAGAGACAGTCGCTACTAAAGCAATCAAGGAAATAATAAAATGATATAAAAAGAAGGATAAAAAGACTTAACAATATACATATATTCAGTCTTTGCTGCTTTGGAGAATGGTGGATACATAGTGTTTCCTGATTCTGAAACATGACTGAACAATTTATTCTGGTGAACTGTCTTTTTGGTTCCCTCTCCAGTGAGTGACTTATTGAAAAGTTTGTACTAAATTTTTGGACTGGGGCATAATTGCTCCATTGCTTTGGGGGAAAATCATTAATATGACATACTGCAGGTCAGAGGGAAAGACCATTGAGGGTGTAGTTGGCATTGGCTCTGTGGAATTCTGCTAGCAATTTTCAAGTGATGATGTAAACTTGTGGATATATGATGAGCTCATCCAGCTTCCTCAATACTACTTTCCCTAGCTACTTAGACATGAGTTAAAATATTCAGATGTTCTAGTTCAAAAGCTTGAATTAAATTGATTGATGTTGATAGTGACTGTCCAAGAGACCAGACTTGTTTTGTATAAAAAATAGTTCTGAGAGTTGTGAGATACAAAAAGGTTTTAGAATCACTGCCCTGTTTAAAGAAATTAGGGAGAAATGATTACATTTTGATTATATTTAGAAGCTGCTAGAGTTATCCAGTGTTTTCTGGTCTTTGCAACAGACTGTGGAGAATGGGTGATATGTAATGCTTTGGCAGGCTTCAATCACTGATAAAAGATCATGTTCAAATTAAAAAAAAAAAAAAAAAAGATTGCTACCTGCTCCTTTCTCTGGAAGCTTTGCCCCAGAGGGGCAGTGTCCTGATGCCAGCTGGAGGTCTTCTGTAGGAAGTGTATCTCAACCCTTTTTGGGAGGTCTCTCCCAGACAGGAGGCATGGGAGTCAGAGACCTACTTGAGGAGGCAGTCTGCCCCTTAGCAGAGCTCAAGTGCTGTGCTGGTAGAACCCTCCTTGTCAGAATGTGCTGCTGTCTTCAGAGCCAGCAGGCAGAAATGTTTAAGTCTGCTGAAGCTATGCCCACAGCCGCCCCTCCACCAGGTGCTCTGTCCCAGGGAGATGGGAGTTTTATCTATAAGTCCCTGACTGGGTTTGCTTCCTTTCTTTCAAAGACACCCTGCCCCGTGGAGAGGAATCTAGAGAGGCAGTCTGGCCACAGTTGCTTTGCTGCACTATGTTGAGTTCCACCCAGTCCTCAGCACTGTGAGGGGAAAACCACCTACCTAAGTCTCAGTAATGGGAGACTTCCCTCCCCCAAACAACCTTGATTGTTCCAGGTTGACTTCAGACTGCTGTGCTGGCAGTGAAAATTTCAAGCCTGTGATTCTACACTTGCTGGGCTCTGTAGGAATGGGACCTGCTGAGTGAGACCACTTGGCTTCCTGCCTTTAGCCCCCTTTCCAGGGGAGTGAAGGGTTCTGTCTCCCTGGGGTTCCAGGCGCTACTCAGTTAAAGATGCAGAAATCACCTGCCTTCTGTGTTGGTCTCGCTGGGAGCTGCAAACTGGAGCTTTTCCTATTCAGCCATCTTATCAGCCTCTTAATTCTGTTTTTAATTAATTCATTCATTAATTTTTTTTTAGACAGAATCTCTCTCTGTTGTCCAGGCTGGAGTGCAGTGGCACAATCTCCGCTCACTGCAACTGCTGACTCCTGGACTCAAGCAATTCTCCTGCCTCAGCCTCCTGAGTAGCTGGGATTACAGGCCCATGCCAACACACCCTGCTAATTTTTTGTGTGTGTTTGGTAGAGATGTGTTTCACCATGTCAGCCAGGTTGGTCTCAACTTCCTGACTTCCCACTTTGGCCTCCCAAAGTTCTGGGATTACAGGCATGAGCAATTGCTCCCAGCCAATTTTGTTTTTAAATTCAAATATTTACTTATTAAGAACAAATCACTTTCCCAAATTTCTTTGAGGATTTAGAATAAGAGTTTCTCATTTCTCCTAAAGTATATGTGCTATATATACATATCAGCATTTATGCAAATGCAAGTTACAGGTTACTAATTTTGTAAATACTTAAAAATGTCTAGTAATGTTTATCCAAAATAGTTTTTTTTTTTTTAGTTAATGTTTTAGATTAAATAAAATAACGTTCAGCACATACATTAGTAATGCTGGATGGGTAAAAAAGAAAAACCCATTAAGCATTAATGATGTGCTGATTTTTATATAATTTTAATTGCTTCCAGATTTACTTATATATATGGCAATTATATTTAACAGGATAAGAAGATATTAAGTAATTACCATATGCCAGGCATAGGGAATAGATATAAAAATGACAATTATATATTGAATACTTACTAAATACCACACGTTGTCCTAAAATTTTACACAGGTTCTCTCAATAATCTCATTAAAATAAGAAAACTATGAGTTAAAATTATAGAATAACAAATACCAGTTTTTGAAAATTATTTATATATTACTACCAGAAACATACATATAATAAACTAAAATTATCTCTAAGTTTTATACCATTCCACACTAAAAGAATGCCATTTATGAAAAATGGTTAAATTCACGGCCAAGATGAGGAATATGCAAGAAAAGCCTAAAACATCTTCAAGTAAATTTAAGAACCAGAATTAAGGCAGTGTCTAAAAGTGAATAGAATTTATGCCAGAAAGGACACAAAACCAGTTTAATGAAGTCCCCATTGGTTAAATATGGGACAATGTAAGCATAAAAATAAAAATAAAAAGTATTGGATTAATCTCATTAAATTAAAAATATAATTTGAGTCTATACGGCTAATAAAATGAAGAAATTGATAAAATCACAAGAAAAGAAATACTCTTATAGGAGAATGCTAATTAGTAAATATAAAAAGAACGATCAAGTAGAAAATTACCATCTGTCAACAATTGTAGTTATAATTGATTAGGGCAGAAATTCTCAATGGACAGTAAAATAATCTGGTAAAATTGGTGGGGGAAAAGAATAATTACATAATGTCAACATTTCTCCCATATTATTGCTTGTTAATTACAAAAGGAAATAAGGTACCTTTACAGTGAAGAAATATGATAGAAAGGTGATAAAAGTTAACATTTCCACTGATGTGATGCAGTAGACACTGTGATATACCACCTATGTCCTCCTTCAGGTTGGTGGTATGTAGACCACAATGAGAATCCTTTAGTCAGTCAGTCCCCAGCTGTGAGCTCTCTTTGGAATTGCTTTGATTGAAGAGGTCATTTTACTCAACAGCATGCCCTCTTCCCAGTGAGGCCCTCACCCAATGGCTGGTTGAAATAGGTGCTTAACGGCCTAGAACATTTATCTCAATGCTACATAATTCTAAAGGGCCATTGTAGTCTAGTCTTTCCTGTCGGGTCAGCTGAGGCTTTTGTTGAGACTGTATCACAGCCCACCTTGTCTGTACAAAATCCACTTTTCTTTCTGCCCTCTCCCAGCTAGTAATCCCAAGAGCAATTCTCGATAAATCCTTCATAACAGGCTTTCTATCAGAGCCTGCTTCTTGGCAAATTAACAAATCATGACAAACAAACCAATGCCATATGCCTCTGTGTATGCTGCTCTCAAAAGGCACCATCAATGTAGTAATATTCCTGTAAAAAATGCAAAAACTGAATCTAATTATTAGAAAGCATTTGAACTATCCTAAAGTTAGGTACCTACAAACAACTGGTCTGCATTCTTTGAAATATTTATGTTATTTTGCTTATCTATATTTTCTATTTTGCTTAAGCTGATCATTACTAAGCCCATAAAATAGAAGAAATGCCATTCCTATTAATAGCATAAATAGTGGGTGAAGAACGGTAAGTTAAATGCTGATGGTAAATGGCATATGTATCTTACATACTGCAAAGTTATCTCTAAACAGTAGATTCTTTTAGAAAATAATTGTTTAGGTAGTTTGTGTAAGTGGCAAATTTTATTTTATTTTAATTTTTTTATACATATTTATTTTGAGTTGGAGTCTCGCTCTGATGTCCAGGCTAGAGTGCAATGGCATGATCTTGGCTCACTGCAACCTTCATCTCCCAGGTTCAAGCAATTCTCCTGCCTCAGCCTCCCGAGTATCCGGGATTAGAGAGGCCCGCCAACATGCCCAGATAATTTTTGCATTTTTAGTAGAGACAGGGTTTTGTCATGTTGGCTAGGCTGGTCTTCAACTCCTGATCTCAGGTGATCCAGCCACCTCAGCCTCCCAAAGTGCTGGGGTAACAGGCATGAGCCACGACGCCCAGCCTAGTGGTAAATTTTAAAGTATCAATAGAGCAACTAAATAAGTAAACCAAATTTTTTCTCCCAAAAACTTTAGAATTTAAAGAAAGTGTTAATTTTCTGTTCTTTAAGAATAGAGTAAATTTAAATGATATTTTTATTTTCTGAATGGTATGAAATGACAGAAACAGAATAAATAATGGAATGGAACAGCAAGCTAAGTAGAAAATCATACTGGAATAAGGACTTGAATACATTTAGAATAAATGGGGAAATGAGAAAACAGAAATGTTCCTCTTTCTGTAATAATATTATGGCCCAAGTATAATGAATTTGAAACTATTCAGAAACATCCTCGAAGTGAAGACAAGTTTGATGTTGGCCTCCACAAAGTGTAACTGTATTCAAATTTCTGTCTAAAGAAACATGAGAGAAAATCTGTCTCAATTAAGATCCTAGTCAGAGGCCGGGCACAGTGGCTCAAGTCTGTAATCCCAGCACTTTGGGAGGCCGAGGCGGGTGGATCACGAGGTCAAGAGATCGAGACCATCCTGGTCAACATGGTGAAACCCCGTCTCTACTAAAAATACAAAAAGAAATTAGCTGGGCATGGTGGTGCATTCCTGTAATCCCAGCTACTCAGGAGGCTGAGGCAGGAGAATTGCCTGAACCCAGGAGGCGGAGATTGCGGTGAGCCGAGATCGCGCCATTGCACTCCATCCTGGGTAACATGAGTGAAACTCCGTCTCAAAAAAAAAAAAAAATAGACTGCATGGAAAGAGGACCAGGTGTTCAAATTAGAGATGTGCTCTGTGTGTGTTTGTGTGTGTGTGCATGTGTGAGAGAGAGAGTGAGATAGAAAACAGTTAACCAGCATAATGACAGGGGTTTGTGTTGGATAAAATCCATGTGGAACAATTGAGAACAGTCAGCAGAATTTGGACAAAACATGGAGATGAAAATATCAGAACAGACCAAAAAAGAGGCCATTATTTTCTCCAGATCCATGTTTTCATCAGGTTATGGACTGAGGCAGACACTATGAGGTTCTGTAGGTATGGAATCATAGTATATGTGAAGAAAGATTGTTTGACTTAGGTGTAGAAAATGATAGTGGGGTGGAGGTGTCAACATCCTTGGCTGACCAAATCCATTTCCTACAGCGGGAAAAGGAAGGCAGGGAGATGAAGGGCTACCAAAGACAGCACTGTTAGAGGAGCCCACCAGGAATCCTCACGGCCTACACCCAAGCTAAATAGTAGCCAGGGAAGAAATGAAGAGATGAAGTACAAATTAGTACTTTTTTAAAAGACTAATATGAAAGATCACCAAGATATATTGTCCAGTAAGGTTTAAAAATCTTCATCCATGGCATGCTATAATTTTGAGTTTAAAAAATGGGAGGGGGGATCACGAGAAGTGTTTCTGGAAGGATTCACAAGGAACTTATTATCATTGGATATCATTTTCAATTTTGAGCCATGTCAAAGTATATATATCTTAAAAAAACAAAAAATTGAGGCAGCTGTTAAGTGAAATGAAGAGCCATGGAGGAGCCTCACCTAAGAGAGACAGGATGAGGTCATTGATGATGTGGAGCTGCCCCAAGACGCTGGCCACACTGGGGGGCTGTGAACTGGGGTGGGCCATAAGTGAGGCTCATCTTTCCCAGGCTAAGGTGAGGTCCGGCTCTACCCAAGGACAAACTTTGAGGAGTGGAATGTTGGCCCTGGAACTGCTATAGTGGGACCTCATTCATGGTGTGCTACAGGGCCAAGCCCTACTGAATGCGGCACTTGAAATACTAGGAGCTTTTGCTGGGCTTCTCGTGGTCCTTACCCAACTACAGGAAAGAGGGTAGAGGCAGAAAAGGATCTGGCTGCCCATGGCCCACAGGCCCAACTCCAGCCCCACAGTCCCTGCCATTACCCACCTGGGTCTGTGAGATGGCATAGCCTTCCTTCATGTGCTGCAGGGCCTATTGGAACTCAGCTTTGCTTTCATACACTCAGGCAACAGGGTGGTGGCTCCCAGGAGGCATGGTGCAAGGGAAAAGGGAGGGACGTAATCAGGCTGGGGCAGTGGGGGTCTCACTGAAGAGTCATAGTGGAGTCTCCTCTAGATTCCTCCTTGGAATCCTCTCATGGGGAACACCAAGTCCAGGGCTCAGCCAGAAGTGGAAGTTCAGAGAAATTGGGGTCAATTTCTTTCAGGTGTCAGTCCTGACAGTACTCCAAGTGCTCTCTGGGGCCCTGTGTCACTGGGTGTTTGAGCCAAACAGCCTCTCTCATCTGAGGTCCACTTTGAGGACCTTGGGCTCTTGGTGCTGATGCCAGCACATTTTCCAGGAAGCACAGTGATAGGTTGTACTCCATCATGACATGCAGAACCAGCCCAATATTGCTTTGGGGTGGGAGGCAGTTGGGAGGGCCCTGGTTAGCTTCTGATCCTCTGGGACAGAGGCAGGTCCCTGCTGACTGCCTCCCAAACACTCACATCCAGCAGCACTATCTCAAGATGGTCTTCCTCAAAGACAAGCAGCATGAGGTAGTGGGAGTGGTACAGCAGGCTCAGGGCCCTGGACATCTGGCTGCTGATGAAGCAGGTCAAAGCAGGTACATCTGTGTGGAGGGCCATGACAGGTCAGGGCAGCCAGGGGTTCCAGTCCTGCACTGACCCAGCTGGGGTGATACTCATGTATTCCCCAATGGTTTTGGGGTGCTCGATGCCAATCACTGGCTTGCTCATCAGCATTTCCTTCTGCTGGTTACTCAGGCCTGGGAATATGTGGGGGTTGTCGATTTAGAGTGGGCACCACCCCACACCTAGAGTCTGCCTTGCCCTGGACCAGCAAGCTTCCCATTCAGTGCAGCTCTAGATGCTGTCTTGTCACCAGGCTACGCTCTTTATTTGTACTGTGTACAAAGACAGCAGAGGGAGGTCAGCATCAGTTATTGAGACATGGAAGTCTATACTCCTCTGACAGTTTCTAAAACTCTTGGGGTCTTAAGCCTTCTTCCCGCTAACAAAAGTTATGCAAATATACACACACAAACCTGAACTACTAAAAATGAAACAGGTTTTCTAACTGCCAACCTCAACAAATTAAAAAAAAAAGTACCTTTTATTGAGGAGACAGTGGGGAGCATAAATAAGCTGACCCCAAAACAGCCCTTCCAAGCCCAAGGCCAGGTGAGACAGAATGACCACTACAAGGCCACATAATGTTTCCAGAGGATGACATCTCCCACAGGGTGTTAATGATACACATTGAATGTTTGACCCTTCCACATGTTATGTTGAAATGCACTCCAAAATGCTGGAGGTGAAGTCTAGTGGGAGGTGCTTTCATCATAGAGATGGATCCTCCATAAATGGCTTGAGGCTCTCCCCATGGTAATAAGTGACTTCTCACTCTGTTAGTTCATGTGGGAGTTAATTGTTTAGAAAGGGACACCTTCTTTCCTCACCGTGTGACATGTCTACTCCCCTGTTGCTTTCTGCTGTGATTGGAAGCTTCTTGAGGCCCTAACCAGAAGCACATGCTGATGTCATGCTTCCTATAAAATCTGCAGAACTGTGAGTCAGATAAACCTTTTTCTTTATAAATTACCCAGTCTTTGGTATTTATAGCAATGCAAAACAGACTAATACAGGGTACTCACCTGTTGCTCGGTACCCATATAATTCTTACTCATGGAGTCTCAAAATGCATCCTTGCTGATGCCCTGTGAGGGGAGGCCCTGCCATCACCCCACTTTATCACCTCACTGAAGCACGGGAGGTTTCCAGGCTTTTCCTAGAAAATAGTTATTAAGGAGTAGAGTTAGGGGACAGCCCAGACAGAAGACTTTCCAGGGTCTTCCTGTACTCTACCCACTCCTCCATGTGAGGCCCTGAGGTGAGGTGAACAGCCTCCTAACCCCCTCGGACAGGGCTCCAGCCCTGTGGTCCTGGATTCTCCATTTCCTGCTACCACAGAGGGTGATAATGCAGCCCCAGACCCCTCAATCACCATCTCCTCATGCCAGGCGAGGGCCCAAGGCCTTTGCTGACACAGCCCAGAGTGTGCTTGAGACCCACCTTCAAGTAGTTCCCATGATATGTGAGAGATGAGCAAAGAGGCACAAGCAGAGAAAGCTCCGCGTGCACGGCTTTATACACACTGTTAAACAGTCTCCGGCCCTCAATGATGAGCTCACAGCCCTTTTTCAGGAAGCCAACAGGGCACCTCCTAGGGTGGCAAAATCAGCAACTAGATGAGAAAAGCCCCCCTACTTCCACCCAGCTCCACCTGACCATGCATTCTGCTAAGCCTTGGCCTGCTTGTGCTGGAAGAAATAAAAGCCATATGAGGTCCTAGGGTTGATGTGCTGGACCATAGAAAGTTTGTGAGCCATATCCTCCTTAGTGAAAATGGGCTTCTGGTGGCTGACAAACTTTACTCCTTCAGCAGCATCTGGGAGGTGAGCCCAACTACCAGAGGCAGCCTCAGCCTCAGGCTCAGATGGCCAGCACCTCTCAACTAACTGATGTGCCTGGAGATCACCACCATGAGAAAGCTACCTCCCCAAGGTCCTGGTCCAGAGGCGGGGAGCCCACACGGCTAGGGCACAGCAGGAACAGTGTGAACCATGCCTATGTGGATTCTAGTTTGCAGTGACATTACCTTTGGTAGCATTATCTTCTGCAGGCTGTAGGTCTCCATAGCCAGGTCCATGGTTCTCCTCGCTCAGCCACTCAGCCTCCAGCACCTAGAGCTAACTATCTTCAACCCTACTTTCAAAAACAAGTGGTCTTCCACACTCACTCTCTCTTCTCTTCCCTAACTCCACTGACCTGTGACTACAGGTCCTAGAACCATCTGGGAGCTGACAGGCCACTGCTCCGTATGCCCAGTCCTGCTGATTGCACCACCCCTGTCCTGCCCCAGCTGCACTCCACACATACAAGCTGAGGTTGAAGTCAAAGTAGTTCTTGGTCTCTGGCAGGTGCTCTTCCAGTGCTCCTCAGGGCTCATGACAGCCCAGGCTGTGTTACTCTGAGGCCAGTTTTTCTTCTTCTTGTTTCCTGTCTTGGAGTCCAGCTCATCAGCAACAGGTTGGCCACAGGGTTGCGGCAGGAGCTCAGGAAGCAGGCAAGGAAGTAGAAGATGGTGGCTGAGAAGCCCAAAAGCCTGACCTCCTGCAAGGGATGTTGTGTTTTCTTTCTGATATGTCCAAGTCCTCTGATGGCAGAGATGTCTTGACTGAAGTCACAAGGGCCTTCAGTCCCAGCCCAGACTTCTCGCTGATGCCCACACCACCCATGGAGGTCTTGGCCAGCTGGGAAGCAGAGTAGTGACATCTGTATGTCTTGAAAATGTGCTTGCATAGTGAGTGATGAGTTCTCTACCGCTAATTCTTTTTTTTTTTTTTTGCATTTTAGTTTTTGGGGTACATGTGAAGAACATGCAAAATTGTTGCATAGGTACACACATGGCAGTGTGATTTGCTGCCTTCCTCCCCATCACCTATATCTGGCATTTCTCCCCATGCTATCTCTCCCCAACTCCCCACCCCCCACTGTCCCTCCCCTGTTTCCCCCCTTCAGACCCCAGTGTGTGACGCTCCCCTCCCTGTATCCATGTGTTCTCATTGTTCAACACCTGCCTATGAGTGAGAACAGGAGGTGTTTGACTTTCTGTTCTTGTGTCAGTTTGCTGAGAATGATGGTTTCCAGGCTCATCCATGTCCCTACAAAGGACATGAACTCATTGTTTTTGATGGCTGCATAGTATTCCATGGTGTATATGTGCCACGTTTTCCCTGTCCAGTCTATCATCGATGGGCATTTGGGTTGGTCCCAGGTCTTTGCTATTGTAAACAGTGCTGCACTGAACATTCATGTGCATGTGGCCTTATAATAGAATGATTTATAACTCTTTGGATATATACCCAGTAATGGGATTGCTGGGTCAAATGGAGTTTCTATTTCTAGGTCTTTGAGGAATCATCACACTATCTTCCACAATGGTTGAACTAATTTACACTCACACCAACAGTGTAAAAGTGTTCCTATTTCTCTACATCCTCTCCAGCATCTGTTGTCTCCAGAATTTTTAATGATCGCCATTCTAACTGGCATGAGATGGTATCTCAAGGTACTTTTGATTTGCATTTCTCTAATGACCAGTGATGATGAGCATTTTTTCATATGTTTGTGGGCCTCATATAGGTCTTCTTTTGTAAAGTGTCTCTTCATGTCCTTTGCCCACTTTTGAATGGGGTTGGTTGTTTTTTCTTATACATCTGCTTTAGTTCTTTGTAGATTCTAGATATCAGCCCTTTGTCAGATGGGTAGTTAGCAAAAAATTTTTCCCATTCTGTTGGTTGCCGATTCACTCTAATGACTGTTTCTTTTGCCGTGCAGAAGCTGTGAAGTTTGATTAGGTCCCACTTGTCTATTTTGGCTTTTGTTGCCAACTCTTTTGGTGTTTTGGTCATGAAGTCCTTGCCTAAGCCTATGTCCTAAATGGTTTTGCCTAGGTTTTCTTCTAGGGTTTTTATGGTGTTAGGTCTTATGTTTAAGTCTTTAATCCATCTGGAGTTAATTTTAGTGTAAGGTGTCAGGAATGGGTTCAGTTTCTGCTTTCTGCACATGGTAGCCAGTTTTCCCAGCACCATTTATTAAACAGGGAATCCTTTCCCCATTGCTTGTTTTTGTCAGGTTTGTCAAAGATCAGGTGGTTGCAGATGTGTGCTGTTGCCTCCGAGGCCTCTGTTCTGTTCCATTTGTCTATATCGCTGTTTTGGTAGTAGTACCATGCTGTTTTGATTACTGTAGCCTTGTAGTAGAGTTTGAAGTCCAGTAGTGTGATGCCTCCCACTTTGTTCTTTTTGGTTAGGATTGACTTGGCTATGTGGGCTCACTTTTGGTTCCATATGAAGTTTAAGGTGGTTTTTCCCAGTTCTGTGAAGAAGGTCATTGGTAGATTGATGCAGATAGCATTGAATCTGTAAATTACTTTGGGCAGTATGACCATTTTCACAATATTGATTCTTCCTAACCATGAACATGGAATGTTTCTCCATCTGTTTGTGTTCTCTCTTATTTCATTGAGCAGTGGTTTG
>NW_022437259.1:49213-93573 GCF_009761245.1 Sapajus apella
CTTTGTGGCAATTGTGAATGGCAGTTCGTTCTTGATTTGGCTCTCTTTAAGTCTGTTATTGGTGTATAGGAATGCTTGTGATTTTTGCACATTGATTTTGTATCCTGAGACTTTGCTGAAGTTGCTTATCAGTTTCAGGAGATTTTGGGCTGAGACGACGGGGTCTCCTAAATATACAATCATGTCGTCTGCAAATAGAGACAATTTGACTTCCTCCTTTGCTATTTGAATATACTTTATTTCTTTTTCTTGCCTGATTGCTCTGGCTAGAACTTCCAATACTATATTGAATAGGAGTGGTGAGAGAGGGCATCCTTGTCTAGTGCCAGATTTCAAAGGGAATGCTTCCAGTTTTTGCCCATTCAGTATGATATTGGCTGTTGGTTTGTCGTAAATACCTTTTATTATTTTGAGATACGTTCCATCAATACCTAGTTTATCGAGGGTTTTTAGCATAAAGGGCTGTTGAATTTTGTGAAAGGTCTTCTCTGCATCAATTGAGATAATCATGTGGTTTTTGTCTTTGGTTCTGTTTATGTGGTGAATTAGGTTTATAGACTTGCATATGTTGTACCAGCCTTGCATCCCTGGGATGAATCCTACTTGATCATGGTGGATAAGCTTTTTGATATGCTGTTGCAATCGGCTTTCCAGTATTTAACTGAAGATTTTTGCATCTATGTTCATGACGGATATTGGCCTGAAGTTTTCTTTTCTTGTTGAGTCTCTGCCGGGTTTTGGTATCAGGATGATGTTGATCTCATAAAATGATTTGGGAAGGTTTCCCTCTTTTTGTATTGTTTGGAATAGTTTCATAAGGAATGGTACCAGCTCCTCTTTGTATGTCTGGTAGAATTCGGCTGTGAATCTGTCTGGACCTGGGTTTTTTTTTGGGTGGTAGGCTCTTAATCGCTGCCTCAACTTCAGACCTTGTTATTGGTCTATTCAGGGTTTCGACTTCTTCCTGGTTTAGGCTTGGGAGGATGCAAGTGCCCAGGAATTTATTAATTTCTTCCAGGTTTACTAGTTTATGTGCATAGAGTTGTTTGTAATAATCTCTGATGATGGTTTGAATTTCTGTGGAATCTGTGGTGATATCCCCTTTATCATTTTTTATTGCATCTATTTGATTATTCTGTCTTTTCTTTTTTATTAATCTGGCTAGTGGTCTATTTTGTTGATCTTTTCGAAAAGCCAGCTCCTAGATTTATTGATTTTTTGAAGGGTTTTTTGACTAGACACTGTATTAAAGACACCTGGGGTGGACAGGTGTGAGCCTGAAGGCTGCAAAAAGCCCCAGAAGGAGAGAAGGAGATCTGTCCTGGGACAAAGGTCCAGACATTATGACTAGACCAATTTAAAAGCACCCCATCTCCTCTGTTCTCAGAGGCTCAAGCAGGTGGAGAACAAATGATAATTGAACTAAAATCTCCCTGAAAAATCAGGGTCCCATGGGATTTGCCACTCCTTCTGGTCACCAAGGAAGGAGAGCTAGGCAGACCCCCGGCACAATTAGTGCCTGAAGAATAATTTACTGATCATTTATTTCTTTCTATATAATCCTTTTATATATAATCATATTTTAGTTTGTAGTTGGAGGAGTGTCAAAAGCAGACACGGTGCAGAGCATGTACTAGGGAAAAACAGCCATACCAGGACAAGTATTTGTGTCCCAAGCAGTAGTGAGCCTGCCTGAAAGGGCATGTGCTACATGGCAGGCTGGCCCAGGCGGCAGCGTTCAGTATCATTAAGATACCCACTGTATGGCAGGTTTGGAGCAAGAGTCACTCCTCCTGAAAAGGAGTTGCAGTACCTTGCATCCAGTTCTTGTGGAAGGCTGGCCTCAGGCCGGCAATCCCGCAAGCATCCTCCGAGGGCTTAAAACCCCTCCGGTATAATCGAATCTTGGTGGCTGTATAACCTGTCAGCTATCTAGCTACTGTGCTGACTCAAAGCATCCTCCTATAGAAATTATTGGAAGCTGCCAGCAGGTGGCTGTAGACTCTGTCAGTTCTGTTGCTGCTGCACTGACTCAAAGCATCCTCCTATAGAATTCCTGCCTGCCCCTAGATAAGATATGTTGCACACTGCATCCTTCTTACTGCATACTGCCCACCTCCTTGCCTCGGTGACCTAATGGGGGTGGACCCTTTGCTTTTTGCACACGGGAATGTCTTATCCCTATCACTATCCTTAAAGATGACCTCACTTACTGTGCTTCCCTGTCTTGTACCCAATAAATACAGATGCTCCTGGACGTTCGGAGTCTCACCTGTCTCCACTTGTAAGTGGCGTTGGCCCTCTGAGCCCAGCTGTGCTTTTTTGTGCTTCTGTGTCTTATCTCTTTATTTCTTGGACCCAAAACTTCAGCACAGTGATAGGGGACACCCCACGACCCTGTAGGGCTGGAAGCTACAGCGACTCCCTACCTACAACTGGAAACAGCTACGGCTCTCTCCACTCTATGCCAAGAACGTCTGTTCAGGGCTCCTGAGAAACCCCTCCTCCCTTCTGCCTCCCGCCACAGTACACTTGCCAAGAATGCCCGAGATCTGGCACCTGAGCATTTTGCACAGCAGGCAGAGGAGCAAGCAGAACAAGGCTGGCGGTGTGTCCCGCACAGGGGCGGATGTTCACGGGCCCAGGCGTCGGACCAGCTCGCCCGGTAGCCGGTGGCAGCTGTGTGCTCCCCGCCCGGCCCCTCCACCTTCTGGAGCAGCAGCTCCCACTGCCGCTTCCGTTTCTTGAACTCAGAATGTATGAATGCGGCTAGGGGGTCAAACGTGGGGACGGTGGCGTCCTCTGGTACCTCTGACCATCCGGCCCAGGCAGCAGCCAGCCCTGCCCGCGCCTCCGCCAGCGGCCCCATCAGCCCGGCGTTCCTGTCGCCTCTTCTCCCCGCAGCTGGCCTCCCGGTTCTCACAGTCGGGCACCGGGCTGCTCAGAGACGCAGGACCAGCTCAGATCTCGGGTCCTGCACCTGCCGGGCGAACAAGCGAGGAGGCCGGGAGAAAAGCTGTCTGTCGCTAACGCAGTCATGATTCAAAATCCCTGTTCAGTGCAGGTGCACAGTCACAGCTGAAAATTGTAGTATCTAAGAGGATTATTTCTTAATTGTATATCTATGTTTTATATAGAAGTGTTTTGGTTAATGTTTCTTTCATTCTTGTTTTGCCATTTCATATTACTGGGTTTCTTTTTTAGAGTAGGTTCCTTGACATTCGTGTTTTGTGAGTTTGGTTTTACCGACCTATTATGATTTTGCAGGTAAATCTGCAACCCTATGTACACGTTAAGTCAATGCGGGGTTTAATTAAAACATGAATCAGCCATATCTGTCACCAATAAAATTATGTATGTTTGTTTGCCTCTATAAATACACTCCATTTGTTTATAACTTATCATGCATATTTCTTTTCTTGGCTGGTGTCAAACGTTGTTTTATCTTGTTCAGGAGAGTAGTCATGTAAATAGTCTTAATTTACATGTATTTATTGATATATATATATATATATTTTTTTTTTTTTTTGCAACTGAATTTTGCTTCGTTGCCAGCTGGAGTGATTGGGACTACAGGTGTGAGCCACTGCACCCAGCCTACTTTACAAAATTTTAGTTGTAATAAAAGCACAACAAAATTTACCATTCTATATATTTTTAATTGCATAATTTAGTAATATTACGTATATCCACATTTATATGCAACAGGCTTCTAGAGCTTTTCCATTGCAAAACTAAAACTCAACACCCGTAAATAACACCTGCCCATTTTATCCTTTCCTGAGCTCTTGACAAACACATTCTACTTTCTCTTTCTGTGATTGGATTACTTAAGATATCTCATAGGTGGAATCATACATTCTGTGTCATTTTGTCTCCTGGTATATTTTACTTAGCATCATGTCCCAAAGGTTTATTGCCATTGGTGCTTGCCATAAGATTTCCTTTTTAAATCATATTTTATTGTATGTATATATCATATTTTCTTTCCTTATATATCTATCAAGGGACTTTCAAGTAGCTTCTATCTTTTGGATTTTTAGAATAATTCTGTTATAAACATGGGTGTGCAAAAGTTTTTTTCAGGTTCTGCTTTGCACATTTAGATAGATATCCAGAAATGGGATTGCCAGATCGTATGAGAATTTTTTTTAATATTCTGATAAACCTCTGTACTATTTTTCATAATGGCTGCATTATAATTTTTTCCACTATCAGTGCACAAGTGATTTAATTTTTCTACATGCTTGAAAACACCTGTTATTTTTTCTCAATTGATAGCGGCCATCCTACTGAGTGTGAGGTAATACCTCATTGGGGTTTTGCTTTTAATTTCTCTAAAGATTCGTGATTTTTGAGCATCTTTTCAAATTCCTCTTTGCCATTTGTATATCTGCTTTGTGGAAACATCTGTTGAAAGTTTTGCTCATTTTGAAATATAGTTGTTCAGTTTTTATTGTTGAGTTTTTTATACATTCTGGATATTAACTTCTACAAAATATATTATTTGCATTTTTTTCTCATTTCTTAGGTGGCATTTTTGCTTTACTAAATATTTTCTTTGATATCCAGAAAGCTTATTACATTTGAGGTAGTCCTATTCTCCTGCTTTTTTCTTGTTACTTCTGCTTTTAATGTTATATTTAAAAATTATCAAGACAAATGTCATAATTTTTACCATATATTTTAAGAGTTTTATAACTACCTTACTTACATTTAAGTGTTTTATTTTTATTTATTTATTATTACTTTTTTGAGGCTGAATTTCACTCTTGTTGCCCAGGCTGGAGTGCAATGGCATGATCTCAGCTCACCGCAACCTCTGCCTTCTGGTTCAACCGATTCTCCTGCCACAGCTTCCCGAGTAGCTGGGATTACAGGCATGCACCACCATGCCTAGACTATTTTGTATTTTTAGTAGGGATGGGGTTTCTCCATGTTGGTCAGGTTAATCCCGAACTCTTGACCTCAGGTGATCTGCCTGCCTCGGCCTCCCAAAGTGCTGGGATTATAGGCATGAGTAACCACACCTGGACTAAATGTTTAATTTAGGAGAGAGAGAGAGAGCACTTTATGAAATTAAATTAATAAATTAAACATTGAATTGCTCCAACCCTCAGGAAAGGAAGCCAAATGGAAATCTTAAGACTCCTCATCCCACTACAGTCTATCAGATAGGGACTGAGGCTGATGTCTTTACTATTATTGCAGAGTGCATGTTCTCTCTTAAAGAGAGCACTTTATGAAATGTCCTTTTGGATACATTTTCATCGAGGGTTTCATGTCCCAAGAGTCAATGAGACAAGTCATGATAAAGTGGCCTCATCGTCTGGGGAGACACCTGAACTTCTTGGTCTCACAACAAAGGAAATGAAGAATGCAGACACACCAAAAGTGAGGTTAGAGCAGAAGTTTAATCCATGAAAAAAGAGAACAGCTCTCTGTTGTAGAAAGAGTTCCTGAAAAAGAATCACCTTTCAGCAGTGAAATGCAAGGATTTTTATAGATGAGCTTGTGGGAGGGAGTATCTTTTCCATACAGGGCTTGAAAAACAGGTTAGGAGCAGGTGTGTCATCTGCATAGAGCCTGAATCTTTGGCAGCGCACACCCCAAACTTTTATTATGCAGGCGGGTTCTTAGCCTGAGCTACTCTAAGTTGCTTATCTCTTTCCCACTGTGCTTGTGCTAAAAACGGGGGTGGAGCCCCCATGTTGGATTTGTCTGGTTGAAGGTGGTCCCTTCTTTCCCTGCAGCTGCAGGCATCCCAGCCCACGAAACCTTCCGGCTTTCTTACCTATGATTGCTCCGCAATCATCCAGGTTGCTGTTTGTTAAAGAGAAGTAATTTCTTGAGCTGCTTTTTGTTAGAAGAAACATTCTGTCGAGGACTCTGCTCTGTCTGCCTAGCTAGCTTCTTTATACCTCCACTCTCAAGGATAACTGTTCTAATACTAGCGGGTTCTGGCAGAAGGAACAGAAAATTTGGAGACCACAAAGTGCCTTAGAATAAGAATTCACCCTGCCGGGTGTGGTGGCTCACGCCTTTAATCTCAGCACTTTGGGAGGCTGAGGCGGGTGGATCACGAGGTCAAGAGATCGAGACCATCCTGGTCAATATGGTGAAACCCCGTTTCTAATAAAAACACAAAAAATTAGCTGGGCATTGTGGCACGGCCTGTAGTCCCAGCTACTCGGGAGGCTGAGGCAGGAGAATTGCATGAATCCAGGAGGAAGGTTGTGGTGAGCCGAGATCGCGCCATTGCACTCCAGCCTGGGTAACAAGAGTGAAACTCCGTCTCAAAAAAAAAAAATTCACCCTTTAATCAGCTTTAATGTGTATTGCACATTTATTATAATATCTGTTTCATGCACTACTTAATATCACAAGAAGGGAAAGTGTATCTTTTAGGAATCTAGATGACAAACAGTCTTCCCACAGCTTCTTTGCGTTTCCCTGTTTCTAGAATTTAGTCATTTCACTGTAGATTGTCTTATTTGGAATCACCGGGTGAGGAGAAAGCCTAGGCTGGCAGGCAGGACACGGTGGATTACTTGCTGAAGAGGTGTTTTGTGGGGTCACTGAAGGGGCAGGCACTGCAGCCCAAAGGAAAGCCTCAGCCGCAATGATCTCTGGTGCTGCCCTAGTGGTGTAAAGCAGCCAGCAAAGCTCTGATTCCCTGTCCTGAAGGGCTACCTCTGCCATGCAAGCCCCAGCCTTCAGGAAAAAGGGCAAATCAGGGAGTGCCTCACGTTCCAGCCCTGTCCTGAGCTGAACCTGCAGCCTGCACTGGGGCGTGACTTCTAGGTGTGCCAGTCTGTTCTGGTCCTTAAGGAGGCAGAAGACAACTTTTGTCCCCAAATCGCTGCCCTGTTGGCCAGCCTTGGGAAGGACTAGAGGTCTGCACAGTGGTTTGCAAGATTCCAGCACCCAGTTGTACCATTATGATGCCAAAGAAGATGACCAGAAACACGGGGAAAAGGGGAGGGGAAGACAAAGGGCAAATAGGAGAAGGCAAGCTTCCAGAAAGAGGCCCATTGCAACTTAGTGCCTAGGTGGGCGCGGGGATTGCTGGATGCTGCCTGGAGACAAGGCCATGAGCCCTGCTGGAGATTGCCAAGATAACCACCCCTTGCCAGGGGTCACCAGAGATGGTTTGAAAACCTTCAAAAACAATACCTGTCCCCACGGATCAAGAACTGAGAGAAGCTGCAGCTGCAGCAGCGAATCCAGCTGGTCTAGGGAACTGCATCGAGTACTCTTTGGACCGCAGCCTGGGTCTGGGGCGCCAGTGGAGCACAACTGGCACCTCCACAGCCCTCGTCTCTTCTGGCTTGCTCCTCTGGAGGTGAAACGATTCTAGCAGCCTGATCTTTGCCCTGCCTAAGAAGTGTGCAAGGTTGGGGAGGCAGAGCAGTGGGAGTGGGGAAGGTGATCGCCAAGAGCCCTGCTCAAGTGCTGGGCGCTGCAAAAAGGGAGGACAGAGGTGGTCATCCTGTTCTGCTCAGAGAGGAGAGGAGAGGCCAAAGCTTATTACACACTGTCTTTTTAGGGGGACTCCCATTCAAGTCCTATCCAGTCTTCATGGTCCTACACTTCTGCAGACTGAGAAGATAAGGCTCAGGTAGCTGGGCGTGGCCACAGAGGTCTGAATGCCCACCTTGAAAAACTCACAGACTGACAGCACTAGGGCCGGCACCCGCAGAGGCTCTTTCCAGTCGGCAGGGCGGTGGACTCCCGCATTGGCAGTAGGCAGCTCTCTGGACCCATCCACCAGGTGCCTGCCTCCAGTGAATGAGACCGTTAAGGCTGATCAGATCCCTTGTTGGCAGGGCTGCTGAGATTCAGTGCAACCTGAACAGATCTAGACTCAGATGGGCTGCTTGAGCCTTCATTGTCCTGGGCAACCTTCCTGGCCTTCAGAAGGCCGCTGCGAGCCTGGTGGGCCAGCCCTAACCCTGGCTGCATCTCCCTGGGAGCCCCATCTCACCTGCCCTTCATCCTCAGAGCACCTGCTTAGCACGATCCAATTTTCCAGGACAAGCCTGGCTCCCACAGACATGGCCTAGACCCTGTGTGTTTCTCTTTATGGTGAGCCAAGAAAGAAAATAATTTCCATTTTCTTGTTATTGTTTTCTAATTTTACCTGTAACTTATTTATGATAAAAAGGCTTAGTCTGCCAGAGACTTCACCCACCCACCAGGAGGCCTCAGCCATTAATTCAGTATTTTCCCAACCTACCCTGTCATTAAATACTTTCACTCTTTTTTTTTTTTTTTTAAAGACGGGGTTTCACCATGTTGGTCAGGCTGGTCTTGAACACCTGACCTCAGGTGATCTGCCTGCCTTGGCCTCCAAAGTGCTTGGATTACAGGCGTGAACCACCATGCCCAGCCCAAATACTTTCACTCTTAACAAAATGGGGGAAACACGAGCAAGTGCAATTTCACCAGCTCCAGTGCTGTAAGGATGGGCCAGAAGGTCATGCCCATTAGGATTCTGTAGAAATTCTATAGAAATAAACAACTCAAGATTTGTTTGAACTGATTGGCATGAAGAAATAACTTTGATAGGTTCTAATACACAGATGTTAAGCTTCCTAACAGCCATCAGTTTACAGGTTCCTGTTCCTCCATTTGGCAATGTTTTTTGATGTCCAAATTGCCATGATGGCCACACATATGCAGAATGCTTTATGCCAATCATTTCTCTATTACTAATTGTGCATTTTGGCCAACAGTGTTTCAGACATCATGCTTAGTTTCCCACCTTGCTTGAAAATTGGAAGTGAAGGCCTTCATGAAATGTTGTTTTTGATACACTTTAATCTAAAGCTCTGTGTCCCCACAGTGCTAAGAAGACAAATAGTCTCCACTCATCCATTTTGATGGGGCCCGAAGAAGCGGACACAATTTGAGAATACAAGTACCTTGGAATTAGAATTCATTTTTCAATCAGTTTTAGTGTGAATTGTACATCCATCGAAATAGTGTGTTTCTGTATTCTTAAGATTTCAAGAAGGGAAAATTGTCACCTTTGAAAAATAGAAGTGACCAATGATGGACTTCCTTCAGATATTTTGTTTGTTTGTTTCTGGCACTTGGTCATGCCATTGTAGATTGTTTCTTTCGGAGTAACTGGGAAATGAGAAACCCCAGGCTGGAGAGCTGGGCACAACGGATTCCCTGTGAGAGAACTGTTATTGGGGTCATCTGAAGTGTCAGACACTGCAGCTCACGGGAAAGCAGCATTTGGGATCCTCTCTGGCGCGGCCCGGGTGCTGGATGAGGCAGCCAGCCCAAGAGCTTATTCTGTATGTGCAAGGGCGACCCCTTGCTTGGACACGAACTCCTACATTCAGGAGACAAGTGCGGGCCAGAAAGTACCTTACATGTTTTCCACTACGGTGTGTGGGGCCTGCATTCACCACTGGGCGCCCCGCTTCTTTCTGCAGTACCGGGTTCTGTTCCATTCCGTCTGGAGGCGTCAGAGAACGTTTCTCTCTGACTCTCGGCATGTTCACCTGGACATTGCAGGATCCCAGCTCTGCACACTTTCCGAGTTGCTACGGGGCCAGGTGCCCCATGGTGACAAGGAGGATGACCAAAAGTAGGGGATTAGGACTGTGAGAAAAAAAATGCAGGAGAGACGCTGTAGGGAGGAGGCCTGATGTGACTGCCGCTAACCTGGGGCTGCTGGGGCTGCACGGGGACAGGCCTGGTCGCTGCCAGGGTGAGGTGATCTGCTGTGCTGAAAACTCTCACAATGTCCATGCTTTCCCCATCAGGGATGCCTGGGTAATGAGCCCAAGTGCTAGCTCCACATCGGGAACAAGGACTGCAAACCCTGGGGCAGGCTCCAACCTGCAAAACACAAGTGTGAGCCACCGAGCACCCCACACGTCTAGGTTGTTGCAAGCTGGACTTGCAGCCCCCACTGGGCTTCTGACCTCTTCCTGGGGTGCAGGGCTTTGATCTGTTCATTCTGGAGGGGGCAGATAACTTTTTTTTTTTTTTTTTTACTTTCTGCATGTTCGCCTGACCCCTGCAGGACCTGAGAACAGCGGGGTTACTAGGTGTCCACGGTGGCAGGAGCTCCACTGTGATGTCAAGGAGGATGACTAAAACCACGCTGGTGGTTGAGGAAGAAAAGGAGGACGAGTGGAGCTGCAGAGAGGAGGTGCCACAGAATCCCCTCCAGCCTGGGGCAGCTGGATTGGTGAGGTGGGGGCTGGTTGCTGCCCGGGGGAGGCAATAAACCATGCTGAAGAATGCCATCATCCCCACTCTCAGCTGTAATGCCTGGGAGTATCTGAAAATTTGGGGAAAGTGTTCACGTTTTTGGCCCTAAAGAAAACGAAGAAGTGGCAGCTGCAGGAGCTGTTCCAGGTCTTCCAACAGACCTTGCCCCGAGTGCCACCTGAAAGGCAGGCTGGGTCTTGAGCCATGGGTCGGGGCACCCGTGGTAGCACAGCCATCACCACCACTGTCCTCTTTGGATCGGCTTCTCCCCCAGCTGTGCAGGTGTTCAGGCCTCCTTGTCTCTCGTCTGCCCGGTAAGATTGCAGAGGTGGAGAGGTGAGGGGTTGGAGTCAGGGGCCTTGTTCCAGTGCTGGGTGTAGTGAGAAGTCAAAAGAGAGATAATATCTGGTTGTGCTTGAAGGGGAGAGTCCAAAGCCCAGACACTCTGCCTTTCTAGAGGACTTACATTTTAAGTCCCATTTTGTCTCCATTGCCCTTTGCTTCTGAGCACGGAGGAGTTGGGGCTATGTCACATGGATTTCTAAACAGATACCAACAACCGTCCTGAGCCACTGAGAGACTGATAGTGCTATCTCAGCACCTAAATAATGTGACTCTCTTTTGCTACCTGTGCACTTCCTTCCTAAGAGATTGTGACATGTCACTGGGCCAAGCACCCATGTAATGTGACTCTCCTGCTTGTGCCCTGCCTACAATGGGCACTGTGACATATCACTGGGTCTAGCACCCAGCTGATGTAACTCCTTCTTTGGGATTTGTCAACAGAAGGGATTGTGACATATCTCTGGCCCATCACCTAGGTTGATGTGACTCTTTTGCCTTCTGTTCACCCACAGGTAGGATTGTGACTTCTACCTAGGCCCAGCACACAGGCATCATGATGTCTCTCAGATGTGGAAACACACGATAGAAGAGATTTTGACTCTCATAGGTAGATTTAGGCTAAAGGATAAGGTCCCAAGTCTCCTGCTTATAAAAAGTTACAGAAGATTCTGACACACACATGTATTATGATGTGTTTGTGTGGTATAGGAGTTTCATAATTCAAACCAGAACACAGGTGATATTTTGACTGTCATAGGCAAATCCTGCTGAAAATTAGAATTGTCACTCTCATACATGGACAGAGCCACTGGTGAGCTCCTGAATCTCACATGCAGATGAAGTCCACAGTTGGAATTGTGATTGTTACATGTTAATCTGGCCACAGGTGGGATGGTGACACATTTCTGGATGCAGCACACAGGCCAGTAATGACTCTAATAGCTGGATTCAGCCAATAAAGTAGATGTTTACTTTAGTAACTAGGCTGAGGGCAACAGGTGATGTCCTGGGTTTTCTACTTGCACAAAACTCACAGAGCCCTACAACACTCAAGCATATTGTACAATGCCCTCAGGTGGTAAGAGAGCTTCATAACAGGGTCCATCATGAAGAGGAAATGGTGACTCATCTCCACACTCAGCTAACAGTAAGGATTATCATCCACCTACCTGGGCACAGCCCATTGTTGAGGTTCTGAATCTCACACCTGGAGGCAACTGAAAGTTGGAACTGCGACCCTCATACATGGATCCAGACCACAGATAAGATGGTGACTTCTAGATCAAGATTAAACACCTTGTGAGGCTGCACCTCCTTTGTTGGGGCACCGTTTTCAGATGAGATTGGGGTTCTCATGCACAGATCCAGTCCACTGTTGACATTGTGACTCATGTACTTGGACAGAACTCACATAATGTGTTGACTTTCATATTTGAAGCCAGGCCACATGCAGTTGTGAATCTCACGTCTGGACCTTTCTGTAGGTGTGAATTTTACATATATCTTTTCCCAGCACCTGGTTGATTTTATTATTCTGTCTGGGTCCCATCTAAACACAGGATTGTGACCTATACCTAGGCAAAGCTCACAGGTGATGTGACTCTCCTACCTGAGATATTCTCTCAGAGAAGTTATCGAAATATTTATGCACAAATTACCTAGGTGATGTGACTCTTTTTTCCTGCTGAGCACCACCCCATTTGAAATTATGACATATCCCCGGTCCCATAACCTAGGTGATATGGCTCTTTTGCCTTGGACCTGCTTACCTGTGGAATTGTGATATATTACTGGGCCCAGCACCTGGTAGATTTGATTGTTCTTTTTTGCCTGGACTCCCCAAACAAAAGTGATTTTGACAAATCAATGGGCCAAGCACCCAGGTGATGTGGCTCTCCTGTCTAAGCAATGCCTGTATTTGGGATTATGAAATACACCTAGGCCATATTTTCTAGGTGATGTAACTCTCCTGCCTGAACTCTTCCTTCAGAGGGCACTGTGACATATCTCTGTGCCCATCACCTATCATATGACTTTTCTCATTTGGGGGCGGCTCACTCCACAGGGTAACTTGTGACATATTGCTGGACCCAGCACTTGGGTAATTTAATTCTCCTGCCTTGTGGGCCCTGCCCACAAAGGGCATTGTGACACATCAGTGGGCTCAGCAGCCAGGTGATGTGACTTTCCTGCTAGGGCTTTTCTCTCAAAATGAACACTGACATGTCTCTGGCTCAGCATTCAGGTGATGTGGCTCTCCTTTTAGGTCCCTGCCCACTGGCAGTATTGTCACATATACTTGGGTCCAATTCACAGGCATAATGATGATTCTCCTACATGGACACAACCAACAGAATAGATTTTGACTCTTCTAGCTGGGCTTAGGGCAATTTGTCATGTCTTTGGTATCTTACTTTTAGAAAGGTCACAAAGTATTAGGAAGATTATGCATATTCTATAATGCCCTTTGGTGGCACAGACGTTGTCATGCCAGGGCCTAGCACACAGCCAACAGTTAAAATTGCCAACCTCACACCTGGACAAAGCCCACTGTTAAGGCTCTAAACCTCACTCACAGGCCAGTCCACAGCTGGAATTTTGACTGTCATATGTGGATCTTGCCATAGGTACAATGGGCGACTCATTGCTGGATCTACTTCATAGGCCTGGTAATGACCCTCATATCTGAACCAGTCGCTAGCAGAGATGTTGAATCTCATTTCCCGGCACAAATGTTTCTGAGTGGATTGCAAATTTCAAACATATCATAAAAAGCTGCAGATGGTGCAAATGATAATAAAACAAGCCCAGTGCAGTGTGGGGAGCTTGACTCTCATTGCATACACTGCCCACAGTAAAGATTTTCACCCTCCCACCTGGACACAGCCCACTGAGGAAGTTCTGAACTTCATACCCAAAGGCAGTCAACAGTTGGTATTATTACTTTCATATGTGGATCCAGCCTGCAGGTGAGATCATGAGTCTCTGACCAAGATTCAGCAAATATGTTAGGCTCTAACCTTCCAACTGTGTGTTGTCTGAGGTTGAGGCTCTCTGGCATGGATCCAATTTACTTTTTAAAATCATGACTTGCATATTTGGACACATGACGTGTGTAAAAGTTTCTGAGGTGCATACATTTTTATACTTGAACATGTGCAGGAATGTAAATTCCATTCGTATATACCAGATCATGTGCAGGAATGTAAATTCCATTCCTAGACCTTCCCACAAGTGTGACTGTGACATGTCCTTTTGCCCAGCCAGAACTTGATTGATTTGAATATACTGCATTAAGAAAGCCCACAGTTTAGATTGTGAAATATATCTAAGCCAATAACCTTGGTAATGTGGCCCTCCTGCCTAGTCCCTTCTCACAGGTGGCATTGTGAGATACCTCTGTCTCATTTCCAGGTGATGTGATTGTCCTCTCCTGCCTGAGCCCGGTTCCCAAAAGGCATTGTGACATATCGTTGAGCCCAGCACTCATGCAATGTAAGCCTTCAGCCTGGATTCTGCCCACAAGGGACATTGTGACAGATCACTTGTCCCAGCACCATAATGATGTAAATATTCTACCAGCACTCAACTCACAGGGGTGATACTAATATATCCCTGGGTCAGTATTCAGGTGACGTGACTCTCCTGCCTGGTTCTGCCCACAGGTAGAATTGTGACATATAACTACATTCAGGTCACAGGAATAATGATGACTGTCATATGACAGCCCATACAATAAAATAGATTTTGACTGTCATCACTAAGCTTAGAACAAATCAGTAAGATTCTGAGTCTTCTAATTGTATAAAAATAACAGATGATTATGACATTTGAGAATATTCCAAAAAATATTTGGCTCTTATCAGAGTCCATTACAGAGATAAAATTTTGCATCTCATAGGCACACTACACAATAATTGGAATTGTCACTCTCACACATGGACAAAGCCCACAGGTGATGTTCTGAATCTCACATGTGCAAACAGAATTGGGACTGTCATATGTGGATCTTGCAACAGGTTGGGAGGTGACTCATTTCTGGACCCAGCTCAGAGGCTTGTCAATGTCTCTCATGCCTCATCCCAGAAAATAGAAGAGATGTTGATTCTAGTGTCTAGGCTTACAGCAACAGATAAGATCTTCACTTTCCTACTTTACAGAGTTCTCAAAGAATTACAACACTCATGCATGTTGTATAACACCCTAAGGTGGTACAGACATTATTAAAACAAAGCCCAGTTCAAAATTATGATTGTGACTCTTGTACCCACACAGCCCACAGTTAGGGTTAATGTGAACAGAACCCGCTTATGAAGTCCTGGATCTCAGTCACAGAAATGGTTCACAGTTGGAATTGTTACTGTCATGTCTGGATCCAACCACAAATGAGATGGTGGCTCATTTCTGGACCCAGCTCACAGGCACACTGATGACTCTCATATCTAGACCTGGCAAATAGGGCACATGTTGACTCTGATGCCTGAACTTAGGGCATCATGTAGGATCATGGGTTTCTCCCATCAGGAAGATCTCAGAGCAGGTTTCATTCTCATGCAGACTGTATGAAGCTCTTAAGTGGCACAGAGGGTGTCTTATAAAGACCCAGCACAGCCAGGCATGGTGGCTCACACCTGTAATCCAAGTACTTTGGAGGCCAAGGTGGGCGGATCACCTGAGGTCGGGAGTTCAAGACCAGCCTGACTAACATGGTGAAACCCCATTTTTAAAAACTAATAATAAAAAATAAAATTAAAATAAAAAAATAAAGACCCAGCACATAGGTAACATTGTGACTGTTCTATGCACACACAACATACAATGAGGAATATCATCTTTCCATACAGACACAGCCCATTATTGAGGCTCCAAATATCACACAAGATCAGTTAAAAGTTTACATTGTGACTCTCATACATGGATTCAGTTCACAGGTAGAATGGTGAATTTTATACCAGAACTCAGCACAAGCGTGAGCCAGTGACTGACTGCCCTAATTAGTCAGGTGAGGTTGAAGCTTTCATGCATAAATTCTCTCCATCACTGATATTTCTATTTGTGTGCTTATTGCTAATTACAGGTGTTGTCTCTTATACCTTGAGGCATAACATGTGTGCTGCTGTGAATCTCATCCTTGGACCTTTCTGCACATGTGACTTTGACATAAAATATTTTTCAGCACCTCATTGACTTTACTTCCCTGCATAAACCCCGCCAACAGTTGAGATTATTACTTATACCTGACCCAAACACCTAGGCGATGTGACTGTCCTGCCTGGGCCTTGCCCACAAGGGTCATTGTAATGTATCTCTGAGCCCATCGCCAGGATAATGAGACTCTACTTTCCTGCCTGTTTCTTGCCTTCAGTAACAAAAATCTGGGCATATTACCTAGATGGTACCACTCTTCTCCCATGACTGGCCCTGTGAACAGGGGGGATTGTGACATATTGCTAGGCCCAGCGCCCAGGTGATGTGACTCTTTAGACCACGTTCTGCACGCAATGGGCACTCTGACGTATCACTGAGCCTAGCACAAAAGTGATGTGATTTTTCTGTGTGGGTCCTGCCCATGGAGGGATATTGACATTTCCCTGGACCAGCATTCAGGTGATGTGACTTTCCTCCCTGGCTCTGCTCATGGGTGGGGTTGTGACCTATACCAGGGCCCAGGCAACTGTCATGATGATAGCTTTCTTACATGGACCAAGCCAATGGGAGAAATTTTGACTCTAATAGTTAGGTTTGGGGCAACAACTAAGGTCCTTAGTCTACTAACTGTAAAAAAAGGTCACAGAAGATTATGACACTCACATGTATTTTATAAAGCCTTTGGGGTGTATAGAGAGTTATATAACAGGGCCCAGCAAACAGTGAATTTGTCACTCTCAGACATATGTAGCCAACAATTAGGATTGTCACCTTCATATGTGGATGGAGTCCACTAGTGAAATTCTAAATCTCACACATGGATGCAGTTCAGAGTTGAAATTGTGACTGTCATATGTGTATATGGCCTCAGGCTGGGTGGTGACTAGTTTCTGGATCCACCTTATAAGCATGGTGTTAACTCTCATGCTTAGACCAAACCAATAAGACATATATTGACTCGCATTTAGCATTAGGTTGACTGGTAAGGTCCTGAGTTTCCTACCTGTACAGAGGTCACAGAGGACTATGACCTAGCATATGGTATAATTCTCTCAAGTGATATAGAGTATGCTAAAACAGGGTCCAACACACAGTTGAGATTGTTACTTTCATATACACATCCTGTCACAAGTTAAGATTGTCACCCTCGCACACAGACAGTACCCACTGCAAAGTCCTAAATCTTTCCTGTGTGCAGTCCACAGTTGACATTGTGACTGCCATATGTGTAATGGTGACATATTTCTGAACTCCACTCACAGGCACAGTGATGAATCTCATTCCTGGACAGAACCAATAGGAGAGATGTTGACTCCCCTCACTGAGCTTAAAGCAATGTGTAAGATTGTGTGTCCACACAAGCATACAGGACTCAGAGAGTATTGTGACTCTTATGCCTAATTTATAATGCCCTTATGTGGAGAGAGCCTTATGAAAGGGCCCAAAATACTGGTGAGATTGTTACTCTCATATGTGCTCCCAGTCAACAGTATTGTCACTTTCTAAATAAACACAGCTCACTGCTAAGGTTCTGAATCTCACATCTAGAGGCAGTCAAAAGTTGGCATGGTTACTGTCACACTTGGATTCTACACACAGATAAGATGATGACTCTGAACCAAGATTCAGCACCTTGTGATGTGTTGACTTTTTTACTAGCACATTGTCTGCAGTGTGCCAGAAAAATGTTTGATCTGATTTATACTCTCTATTTAATTTACACTTATTCATCACTTCTCTTGTCATATGTAAAAATGAATGCTTATTCTTCCTTAATGTTAAACTAATTTTTATTCTAACATCTTTTTTTTTTCTTTTTGAGACGAAGACTTGCATTGTTGCCCAGGCTGGAGTGCAATGTCACAGTCTCGGCTCACTGCAACCTCCACCTCCTGGATTCAAGTGATTCTTCTGCCTCAGCCCCCTGAGTAGCTGGGGTTACAGGCACCCACCACCACACTCAGCTAATTTCTTGTATTTTTAGTAGAAATGGGGTTTCTCCATGTTTGTCAGGCTGGTCTCAAACTCCCAACCTCAGGTGATCCACCTGCCTCGAGCCTCCCAAAGTACTAGGATTACAGACGTGAGCCACCGCTCCTGGCTCTAACATCTTATTTAAAATCTGCATCTGCTTCTTCATTTCTTTCTAATTTTTGTACAGAAATGGCATACGATATTTTTTCCCTTGAATTCAATTTGACTCATTATAAATGAATATAAGCATTTGATTATTCAATATATCTACTAGTTTTAAAATATACTTTTTATAGTTTTGAAATAGTTTTAAAATACGTTTTGAAAATACAATTTAGTTTTCAAAATTTTTTTAAATAAAATACCTTCTATAAGACCCTTATATAATGCTGAGGATACTATAAATTGTTTTAGAATTTATAGCTTATTTTTAATGAGTTCTGTTTTGATTCCAATGTCCAAACACATATTATGAAATATTGGCTAAAATGGAATGAAGTGTTGGGGCTGATGGAGTTGATCTCTGATTTGACTTTCTAGCAAAATTTATGGCTAAGTTATCACTGGTGCAAGTTTTTTTTTTTTTTTTTTTTTTTTTTTTGAGACTCAATCTCACTCTGTCGCCCAGGCTGAAGTGCAGTGATGTGATCTCCACTCACTGCAACCTCCGTCTCCCACGTTCAGGTGATTCTCCTGCCTCGGCCTCCCGAGTAGCTGGGATTACAGGTACGTGCCACCACGCCCGGCTTTTTAAAATATTTTCAGTAGAGATGGGGTTTCACCGTGCTGGTCAGGCTGGTCTCTAACTCTTGACCTTGTGATCCACCCACCTCGGCCTCCCAAAGCGCTAGGATTACAGGCGCGAACCACTGCACCTGGCCAAGTTTTGTTTTCATAAGTTTTCTTAAATATGTTTTTCTAATCTTCTGCTGTTTCATGTTTTAGTCTATATGTTAATTTCTGAGAAATGCATACTCACTAGGCTCTCTTCTTTAACAGTACAATTTCAGGTTTTTTACTGTAATTGTATTTATTTTTCTTTCCTCTATTTTGAAGCCTAATCATTATTTTTGTTAAACTTTATGCCTATAATAATGTAAAATACTTCAGTAGGTGTATGTGAATTATTCCTGTTTGAAATTCTTTTTGAAGTAATTAACATTTTTTTCTGTGTGTGGACACATCCTGCCCATCTCAAAAATAAAGCACTCAAAATAATAATAATAATAATAAAGCACTCAGGCTGGAGTGCTCTGGCGTGATCTCAGCTCACTGCAAACTCCGCCTCCTGGGCTCAAGTGATTCTCCTACAACAGCCTCCCAAGTAGCTGGCATTACAGTTGCCACTCAGCTAATTTTTGTATTTTTAGTAAAGATGAGGTTTCACCATGTTGGCCAGGCTGGTCTAGAACTCCTGACCTCAAGTGATCCACCACTTCATCTTCCCAAAGTGCTGAGATTACAGGCGTAAGCCACTGCACCTAATCTACTCATATATATCTTTTTTATATATAATCATATGTGTCTTTTTTGTTCAAATATCATCGTTATGATTTTTGTTTTGTTTATTGTTTAAATTAAGGAATGAAGTGTTTATATTTGTCATAAATTAGAAAGTGAAAAAGAATTACAATATTTCAAAATGGTATGTCCTTTAAGGAATTAGGGTATAAGGTTTTTTATTCGATCAACAGCAGAAAGGGAGTAGATGAAGAACCAGGCCCCCTCTCCTCCCTGGTTAATTAGGAGAGTGGGGGCTGGGCGCAGTGGCTCATGCCTGTAATCCAAGCGCTTTGGAGGCCAAGGCCAGCAGATCTCCTGAGGTCGGGAGTTCAAGACCAGCCTGACCAACATGGTGAAATCCCGTCTTTAATAAAAAATAAATTAATAAAAATAAAAATAAATAAAAAATTAGGAGAGTGAAGGTGTTGTTTGGTAGAGATGGGTAAGCGTGATGGCTGCTTGCATGGAGAGAACTGTTTCTGCCACCCCACCTGTCACATTTTGGGCTGGATAGTAAAACCAACCCATATTATTTGTAAAATCAAGGATAATTACATCTCTTTCCAGATAATTATATCTTAAAGCAGAAAAGCTCATTAAAGAAGGTAGTGCCTTAGAGATCACCTAAATTTCCTTGACCCTTAGGATCATATGGGGGGCAACTGCCACTGAGAAGGACATGGCAATTACTTGAGAGAAAAAATTGGTGCGAAAATGTGGCTCTGATGAGAGGATGCAGATAATGGCAAGGGGTACGTGAGGTGAAACCTTCTGAGGACACGCCCATCTCAGCAGACAGGTGAGAAGGAGCAGCCACTTCAGGGAGTGAAGATGGGTGAGATGCCACCAAATACGCACCAGAAGGCATCATTAAACACTGTGAATGGAAGTGGCGGTGCGAGGGCGGCTGCACAGTGAGCAGAGCAGCGGTCCGGACGGCAGCGTGTTCCCCGAGCTCTTCGCCTCTCCCCGCCCGCCAGCCGAGGCAACTAGAACCCAGCGGCCCCAGCAGCAGCGCCATGGCTGGGTGGAACGCCTACATCGACAACCTCACGGTGGACGGGACCTGTCAGGACGCGGCCATCGTGGGCTACAAGGACTCGCCCTACGTCTGGGCCGCTGTCCCTGCGAAAACCTTTGTCAACATCACGCCAGCTGAGGTTGGTGTCCTGGTTGGCAAAGACCGGTCAAGTTTTTACGTGAATGCGCTGACACTTGGGGGCCAGAAGAGTTCGATTATCTGGGACTCACTGCTGCAGGATGGGGAATTTAGCATGGATCTTCATACCAAGAGCACTGGTGGAGCCCCCACCTTCAATGTTACTGTCACTGTCACCAAGACTGACAAGACGCTAGTCCTGCTGATGGGCAAAGAAGGTGTCCACGGTGGTTTGATCAACAAGAAATGTTATGAAATGGCCTCCTACCTTCGGTGTGCCCAGTACTGACCTCGTCTGTCCCTTCCCCTTCACTGCTCCCCACAGTTTTGCACCCTTTTCCTCCCCATACACACAACACCGTTTTGTTTTTGGGGCCATTACCCCACACTCCTTATTGCTGCCAAAACCACATGCGCTGGGGGCCAGGGCTGGATAGACAGACACCTCCCCCTACCCATACCCCTCCTGTGTGTGGTTGGAAAACTTTTTTGTTTTTTGGGTTGGTTTTTTTTTTTTTTTTTCTGAATAAAAAAGATTATACCAAAAAAAAAAAAAATGTAGATGGTGTAGCTACAAGATGACCAGGGACCAGATGCATTCTATGAAGCCATGATATGACTCAAGACTCCCAGCATCAAGATGTCATTTGCGGGACCAAAAATAAAGAAATGGGGCATTCCTAAATGTGAAATTAAAATAGAACAACTTTTAAAAGGTCTTCCACTAGATTCAATTATTTGCTATTATGAGGTTTGGGCGCGGTGGCTCACGCTTGTAAGCCCAGCACTTTGGGAGGCTGAGGCGGGCAAATCACAAGGTCAAGAGATCAAGACAATCCTGACCAACATGGTGAAACCCCGTCTCTACTAAAAATACAAAAATTAGCTGGTCGTGGTAGCGCGCACCTGTAGTCCCAGCTACTCGAGAGGCTGAGGCAGGAGAATTGCTTGAACCCGGGAGGCGGAGGTTGCAGTGAGCCGAGATGGTGCGGCAGCACTCCAGCCTGGCGCCTGGCGACAGAACAACACTCTGTCTCAAAAGAAAAAAAAAAAAGAAAAAAGAAAAATATTTGCCTGTTATGCAGAAATTGAGACACAAACTACAAAATTGAGACTTTTCTAAAACTTTGAGAAAGAATGATATAATTTTGTCCTTACTCAAATTTCTGACCTAGGAATTGTACTTGATATTGGAAGAAAAAGCATCCTGCTGGGGATGTGTGCTTCTCTTACCTTCACAGGCGGCAGTTTTTTAAAATAAATGTTATTGGCTAACTTAACAAGTAGATGACATCAGAATGGTGGGCACCTGAGAAGAGAGAGACATTCTCTAAAAAAAGTTATGATGGAGCCAGGGCAGGAAGATGGACCAGCTAATAAAGGGCAGTAACAGGCTATTTCTTCTGTGCTATCCTTCCTGAGTCTGTTTTCATTGCAGAGAGGCAAATCCAATGGGAAACAAGTCAACACATATTAATTATTTTATATGTATGCTACATATGTATTTTATAGTATGTTATGTACATAGTACATTTTGATAAAAAGTCACTTCTCATTTATGTTCATTTCTATCTAAATTTTTAATATTCTGTTTAACAATATGGCTTACGTAAATATTTTGAGATGTTTGCTTTCTGAGAAATTTTTTCTTATCAGTTTGGACATGTGTAAATATATATTTATATACCCAAATATTTAAATATATAAATACTTACTATGTAAATTAGAATTCTAAGATACTGTCAAAAGTGCTGATGGCAATTCACCTTATGTGAAAATAAAATAGTGATTTTACATTTATTATCCCTAGTGAAAGTCTCCAACGGAAATACTTTATTTTTTTAATTTTTTTTAAATAAAGACGGGGTTTCACCATGCTGGTCAGGCTGGTCTTGAACTCCCGACCTCAGGTGATCTGCCCGCCTTGGCCTCCAAAGTGCTTGGATTACAGGCATGAGACACCGCACCCTGCCCAGAAAGGTTATTTTATCAAAAGTCTGTCTACTTTCCTTTGCACTCAGTTCTTACTCAGATTTGACTCTAACAGTGTATTTCAAAATCTTGTCTGGGAAGGCTTTCTATGTTCTTTTTAAAGTCTCTAATCATGAATGACACTGTTAAAACTTTAGATTGAATAGGGATTACCTGGGGCTATTGTTACAAATCGAATTCCTGGGTCCTAGCGTCACAGATTCTAATTTACAGTAGCAGTTAGGCCGGGTGTGGTGGCTCACGCCTGTAATCCAAGCACTTTGGAGGCCAATGTGGGCAGATCACGTGAGGTCAGGAGCTCAAGACCAGCCTGACCAGCATGGTGAAACTCCATCTTTAAAAAAAAAAAAAAAAGAAAAAAGATAGCAGTTAGTGCTGATGTTGAGGGTCTGTGGAGCAGCTTTTGAATAGTACTGGTCTAATTCACTCAAATTCCACTCTAAGACCTTACTTTCTGAGTTATCTTTTTATCTTTTAAACCTCTCCCTCTTTTAGCTCTTTTCTCTGAGACCGGAAAAAGCTTATTAAAAAACAACAGTAACAATATCTCCTCTCCCCACCTATCTCACCCTTTTCTCTTGCTACTGTTCCTTATTGCCTCTCCTAGCCCCTCTTTTTCCAACCAAGCTGGTCGCAGACAGCCTCAACCTCTACCTCAATCCCTTCTTGTCTGATAACTCATGGTTTTTAATCTGTCCCAATGACTCTGATGGTAAACATTCCACCAAATCCAACAGTCTTGCTGTTCTTATTTCACTGTACCTCAGTCTGACTAAGCTATTGTTTCTACTACAGGTATTGATCGACTTATGACCTATGCAACTTGCGACCATTTGACTTTACGACCGCAATCGCTAGCCACGACTGCTCCTCTGTAGATTTTTGGAAACACTACAACATTTTGATGCGTATCAAGAATATTGCTACCGCCTGGGAGGCTGTGACGACAAAGTGCATGAATGGCATCTGGAAAAACTATGTTAAGTGCTATGTTAACGATTTTGATGGATTTGACAGTGAACATGAACTTGAAACGATTCAGGAAATAATAGTAAAACTCGCTAAAGACCTTTCTCTGGAGTGTGAAATGGAAGACGTAGAAGAGTTGCTAGACAAAGAATCCGGAGAACTTACAAATGAAGAGCTAATCGAACTGGAAGAAGAAAGAGTGGCGGAAGAAGAAAGAAGAGAAGCAGAGAAAGAAGAGGAGGAGCCAGAAAGAAAGTTCACCACTAAGGGATTATCAGATGGTTTATCTTTACTGAATAAACTTCTTATACATTTCGAAGCAATGGACCCAAACATCGAACGATTTGCAAGGATTGAACGGATGGCGCACGATGTGTTTCGTTCATACCATGAAATTTATGAAGAAAAAAAGAAATATACAATTCAGACAAATCTCACCATGTTTATGAAAAAACCAATTCCGGTAACCCCAACTACTGCCTCAGATGATGACATCAACGACCCACAGCCAAGCACCAGCGGCCAATAAAATGTTTTGTGCATGTTTATATATATATATATATATATATATATATATATATATATATGTTTTTTGTTTTTTGTTTTTTGTTTTTGGGGGGGGACGGAGTTTTGCTCTTGTTACCCAGGCTGGAGTGCAATGGTGCAATCTCGGCTCACCGCAACCTCCACCTCCTGGTTTCAGGCAATTCTTCTGCCTCAGCCTCCTGTGTAACTGGGACTACAGGCACGCGCCACCATGCCCAGCTAATTTTTTGTATTTTTAGTAGAGACGGGGTTTCACCGTGTTGACCAGGATGATCTCGATCTCCTGACCTCGTGATCCACCCGCCTCGGCCTCCCAAAGTGCTGGGATTACAGGCTTGAGCCACCATGCCCGGCCATGTTTATATATTTTGATGTGTTTTGCAATTGGGAAAATGTTTCCTATGGTATTTTTTACACCTGTATTTTGTATTTTTGTATGCACCTGTATTTTGTGATTTTGTATGTTTTGCAAATATTAAACCAGTTGTACTGGTAATGCAGTGTTTTACTTAAACCTCACCAATGTAAAAATAAGAAACAAAATGGTGTAGAGATGATACAAATGGCATAAAATGAACAAAGAAAATTATGATATATAACAATAATGAAAGAAAATTATGATAAAATATGACTTAAAGGTTTTTATAACATCATTTCACAGTACTGTACATATAGCCTACTCAACTTACGACCAAATTGTGTTAAGACCGGTCTGTCGGGACCAATTGTGGTCGTAAGTCGAGCAATCGCTGTATAGGTCTCTGCTCATTCATATCAATCCTCTTGACTCCCATTACCAAGCTCACCCATGCTTATTGTTTTGAGGTTCCCATTTTTGCTGCTTTAAAAAAAATGAAGTCCTTTTCCTATTTTGATTATGGATAACATGCCTAGTTCACCTACCTTCTGTCTTTAGCCCGCACTCTTTCTAATTTTGCAGTGTCTGGCTCCTAGCTTTGTTCTTACGTCGTTCCTGAGTTTCTGACTCAAATGCTTAAATGTCACCTTGGGTTTCTTACAATCAAGCTTAGCATGGCCAATAATTTCTTTTTTTTTTTTTTTAATATAGAGACAGGGTTTCACCATATTGGTCAGTCTGGTATCTAACTCCTGACCTCAGGTGATCCACCCGCCTCGGCCTCCCAAAGTGCTGGTATTACAGGCAAGAGCCACCGCGCAGCCCAATAATTTCCTTTTCAATGCTGTTTTTGCTGTCTCAATATGTTGCACAATTCCACTCTGACTCTAATAATGAAATCCAAACACATTGAATTTAATCTAGTATCCCATCAAGCATCATGTATCTCCATTTGTACTTTTAGATGTGTTTCTCTCTCCCTCTTTTTTTTTTTTTTCCTTGAGATGGAGTTTCGCTCACATTGCCCAGGCTGGAGTACAATGGTGCAATCTCTGTAAGAACTAAGTAAAATGATTTTCGTAAAGTACTTGGAAAATGTGCCTGGCACATAGAACATGCGCAATAAAATGCTGGCTTTGTTATTATTATCACTACTAATTTTATCAGAATTGAACTCCCTCATTCATGAAATGAGCTATCTACTTTACTCAGTGTGTCTTTGATGTTAATCAATGGCACTTTTATAAATTAAACTGAAATCACTTTTAATTTATAGCTGGTTTTGCTCTTTTAAGTAGCTACTGCTGTTAAAATGCTGTTGGTTTTCCATATTTTAATTTATCCAGAAATTCTGCCTGTATATACATTTTTCTGTATATTCGTTTGTGTTTTCTGTATAGACAGTATTATTTTAAAACAAGAAAAACTGGGTTTTTATTTCCGAATCTCTTACTGTGTGTGTGTCTGTGTGTGTGTGTGTGTGTATGTGTTGTACTGGACCGAGCGTAGAAAGTTAGCACCAAGACAAAAGTATGCCAGATTGCAGGGTCATTTATTATGCCGGCGACCACAGAGGACTCACGTCTCTCCAACCTGTGGTGTCGAAAGGAGGGTGCCAAGACTTTTATACCTGAAAAACCACCTTGGGGATGGGGGTGAGGAGCGGGGATGGGGGTGAGGAGCGGGGATGGGGATGAAAAGGTTTCGGACATTCCAAGGGCCAGGGGATTCTGTGATTCACCTCCTGGGCGGAGACGAGGGTGGGGGTCTCCGGACATTCCAAGGTCTAGGGGACTTTTGTCATTCTGTTTGTTACTTCAGTGGTTTACAGAAGTCAAGATAAGCATTTGTTCACACATTATCTGGGTAGTGATAGAAGTCACAGATCTTAATTACTTATTACAAGTCACAGGAGCCAGGATGGAATTAGCCTGGGCTGCTTATTTTAGTTATTACCAGTAAGCAAAGGCTAGCAATTCTGGCACAATATCACATGTGATGTGTGTATATATACTGATAATGAACTGATAATGAACAGAAACTTATTGGCTCACAATTCTGTAGTCTGGGAAGTCCAAGCTTCAGGGACCAGCATTTCATGAGGGTCTTCTTGCTGTGTCATTCTTATTTATTTATTTATTTGGTCATATGCTTGTATTTTCAAACTCAGTTATGTGACACTCTACAGTTCAATGCTAGCACACCTGTGTGAGGCTTAACAACACGAGGAACAGACAGCGTGTTCCAACAACACGAGGAACTGACACACAAATCCAGCACCTCCATCTCCATTTACTCTGTTAGGCTGTACATGAGGAACACCACACATGGCTATGTGGCACACTGCAACTGAAGGCAGGGAACCAGACTCCTGGGACTGAGAGGAGATTTCAGACTTCAGACGCATTTGGGACTTTTATTTTGTGATAACCTGCTTTTTGCCAGCTAAAACTAACTCTCTCTTTCTCAGACAAAAGCTGTTCAGGCTTTATGTTAGCTTCTTGAGCTGGACAGACTCCATCTCAGCTTCTTCATATTAGTTATTTTCCCACCACTAAGTACGTAACTATAGTATGTAGCTAGGGCAGGCTGACACTGGGCACCCAGGAATGCATTTGCTGATAAGAGATCGAGTTAAGTGGTACCAACTAGCAGAGTCTGGGAATGCAGGTCCTGTCAAGCACCCAGAGCCCCCATTATCTATAAGTTGTATGACTTTCATGACAGCTTTACCCCTTGCACCTAGCACTGTTTTATTTCTCATGTACTGGTTTATCTTTTAACTTTTTGCTTACTCTGCTTCTGTGACTAATTTGCTTCAGCTAGGTTCCCCCTCCCCTTCAAAACTAGGGTATAAAAGACCACCTAACTGGATTGGGCGTGGTGGCTCATGCCTGTAATCCAAGCACTTTGGAAGCCAAGGCGGGCAGATCACCTGAGGTTGGGAGTTCAAGACCAGCCTGACCAACATGGTGAAACCCTGTCTTTTTTTTTTTTTTTTTTGAGATGCAGTTTCACTCATGTTACCCAGGCTGGAGTGCAATGGCGCGATCTCAGCTCACCGCAACCTCCACCTCCTGGGTTCAGGCAACTTTCCTGCCTCAACCTCCTGAGTAGCTGGGATTACGGGCACGCACCACCATGCCCAGCTAATTTTTTGTATTTTTAGTAGAGACGGGGTTTCACCATGTTGACCAGGATGGTCTCGATCTCTTGACCTCGTGATCCACCCGCCTTGGCCTCCAAAGTGCTGGGATTACAGGCTTGAGCCACCGCGCCCGGCGAAACCCTGTCTTAAAAAATATAAAAAATAAAAAATAAAAAAAAAGACCACCTAACTTTTTCTTAGGGGCAGAGAGAATTTTGGGTGTTAGCCACCTCTCAGTCACTGGCATAATAAAAGACTCATAATTCAATCTCAGAGTGGGGCACATTCCTTGGCTCGCTCAGGTACAACAACTTCAAATTAACATGGCAACTGTAAACCCAGGGACTGTTTCCCTCCAGTTCACCACTGCTTGGGCAGCAGCTCCAACTGCTTGGAAAGACACAAAGAGATAGATGGTGAGAGAGAGAAAAAGGAGGTCAAATTCATCCTCTGATAAGGAGCTCACTCCTGTGATAAGGCTGTTCACCTCTTTAAAAAAGCAGAGGACTCCTGGCCTAATCACAGTTCATTAGGCTCCACCTCTCAACATTGTTACATTGGAAATTGTTTCTAACACGTAAACTTTGGGGGACACATTTAAGCCACAGCAGCCAACACCTGCTGACAGAATGTTTTGCCACTGAGGCTGTAGTAACATCAGCTTTCTTTCACACTGGAAAACCTTTACTAAAAACCCTCTTGGCTGGGCACGGTAGTTCATGCGTGTAATCCCAGCACTTTGGAAGGCTGAGGCTCATGGATCACCTAAGGTTGGGAGTTTGAGACCAGCCTAACATGGAGAAGCCCCATCTCTACTAAAAATATAAAATTAGGCCGGGCGCGGTGGCTCAAGCCTGTAATCCCAGCACTTTGGGAGGCCAAGGTGGGTGGATCACGAGGTCAAGAGATCGAGACCATCCTGGTCAACATGGTGAAACCCCATCTCTACTAAAAATACAAAAAATTAGCTGGGCATGGTGGCGCGTGCCTGTAATCCCAGCTACTCAGGAGGCTGAGGCAGGAGAATTGCCTGAACCCAGGAGGCGGAGGTTGCGGTGAGCCGAGATCACGCCATTGCACTCCAGCCTGGGTAACAAGAGTGAAACTCTGTCTCAAAAAAAAAAATAAAAATAAATAAAAAAAAATAAAATTAGCTGGGCGTGGTGGCACATGCCTGTAATCCCAGCTACTCAGGAGGCTAAGGCAGGAGAATCACTTGAACCTGAAAGGCAGAGGCCGAGATCAAACTGTGATATTGTGCTGGCCTGGAGCCAGAACCTGAGCAACGCTATTTTTATAAAATGCAAAACTGTTTTTAAATAAGTTGCAATGGCTGCCCCATACTCCTCACAATAACTGCTGTTCTTGGCCGCTGTAAATAGAACTGCTAGTTTGTTCTGCAAAACTATGTAAAGCTGCTTACCTTTTCTTATCAGTAACTGCTAAAATCTGTGACTTCTATCACCACCCAGACAATGTGTAAACAAATGTATATCTTGACTTCTGTAAACCACTGAGGTGACAAACAGAATGACAAAAGTCCCCTAGACCTTGGAATGTCCGGAGACCCCCGCCCTTGTCTCCGCCCAGGAGGTGAATCACAGAATCCCCAAGCCCTTGGAATATCCGAAACCTTTTCATCCCCATCCCCGCTCCTCACCCCCATCCCCGCTCCTCACCCCCACACCCAAGGTGATTTTTCGGGTATAAAAAGTCGTGGCACCCTCCTTTTGACGCCACAGGTTGGAGAGACGTGAGTCCTCTGTGGTCGCCGGCATAATAAATGACCCTGCAATCTGGCATACTTTTGTCTTGGTGCTAACTTTCTATGCTCGGTCCAATACAACAAAACCACTGCACTTCAGCCTGGGTAATAAGAGCAAAACTCTATCTCAAACAAAAAAACAAAAACCAAAAAAACCTCTCTTGACCTACAATGGCTCCTCCAGGGCTCCTCGTCTGTCTAGACAAGTTCACCTAGAAAGGACCGTGAAGCCTCCATGTGCAACCCCGAGCCCATAAAGTCTGAAGTCCTGCCTTCCTGGGCTGATTCCGCACCCCTCACCCCACCCCCCCACCCCCACCCCCCCCCCCCCCCCCCCACCCCCACCCCCACCTCCACCTCCCCACCCCCACCCCCACCCCCCCTCTGCATTTGCTTGCATTCACCATTATTCCTGATAGCCCAGGGCCTGGTTAAGACGGCTCACCTCACCCTGCCATCTTAACTATTATTATGATAATGTAAATACTCCTCACCCCACCCTGCCATCTTAACTGTTATTGTGATAATGCGAATACTACCAACCCCACCCTGCCATCTTAACTGTTATTATGATAATATGAATACTATTAACCCCAACTTGCCATCTTAACTCTTATTTTAATAATGTGAAGGCCGGGCTCGGTGGCTCACGCCTGTAATCCTAGCACTTTGGGAGGCCGAGTTGGGTGGATCACCTGAGGTCAGGAGTTCAAGACCAGCCTGGCCATCATGGTGAAACCCCAACTTAAAAAATAAAATAGAAATAAAAAAAGATAATGTGAATACTCCTCACCCTACCCGGCCTTCTTAACTGTTCTTATAATAATGTGAATACTCCTCACCCCACCCTGCCACCTTAACTGTTCTTGCTCTGTGAATATCCCTCCATCGCACCCTACCATCTTAACTACTCTTATGCCTTACCCTACCTTATGGTAATGTGTACGTATTCCTTGCCCTACCCTCACCACTATAACTGATCTTACTCCATAACAACCCTGCCCCTTCTCCAAAAGATTTGTCCCAACCTATAAAACTAACTTCTATCCCACTGCCCTTCGCTGACACCCTTTTCAAGCCTCAGCCCACCTGCACCTAGGTGAATAAACAGCCATGTTGCTCACACAAAGCCTGTTTGGGGGTCTCTTCATTCAAAGAGTGCATTTTAACAAGGACCTAGACCAACAAGGAACCAAAATCTTGGATGCACAATTCACTTATCCTGCTTGGCATAAAGAAGCTGAAAAAGCGCCGGGTGTGGTGGCTCATGCCTGTAATCCAAGCACTTTGTAGGCCAAGGCGGGCGGATCACCTGACGTTGGGAGTTCAAGACCAGCCTGACCAACATGGTGAAACCTCGTCTTAAAAAAAAAAAAGAAGCTGAAAAATAGCTAAATAATTCAAATTGTACTAAAAATTCTTAAACAAGGAGAGATTATTTTTATTTTATTTTTTTAAGGAAAGATTCTTTTTTCTTTCTTTTTTAAAATATTTAACTTTTTTTAATTAATTTTTTTTCTTTTATAAGATGGGGTTTCACCATGATGGCCAGGCTGGTCTCGACTCCTCACCTCAGGTGATACACCCACTTCAGCCTCCCAAAGCGCTAGGATTACAGGTGTGAGCCACTGCGCCAGGCCCAAGTATTTAATTTTTTTTTTTTTTTTTTTAGAGACGGGGTTTCACCATGTTGGCCAGGTTGGTCTTGAACTGCTGACCTGAGGTAATCCACCAGCCTCGGCCTCCCAAAGTGCTGGGGGTACAAGCGTAAGCCACCACGCCCGGGCCCTAATTTTTTTTTAAAGAGGCTGGGATTAGCCATGTTGGACAAGCTGGTTTCGAACACCTGACCTCAAGTGATACACCTGCCTCGGCCTCCCAAACTGCTGGGATTACAAGCATGAGGCACTGCACCCCGCAAGGAGATATTCTTATTTATTCATTTATTTATTTTATAGAGACGGGGTTTTACCATGTTGGCCAGGTTGGTCTCAATCTATTGACCTCGTGATCTGCCCACCTCAGCCTCCCAAAGTGCTGGAATTACAGGTGTGAGCCACCATGCCCAGCCAAGCAGAGATTCTTAAACAAGGTATTTACAAAACACCTCCCATGACATTCCCAGAGTCCCCTCCCAGCCTTTCTTTATATCTTTATTTCTATCGTTTTTTGTTTTTTTTTTTTAATTTTTATTTATTTATTTTTTTTTTTGGGACGGAGTTTCGCTCTTGTTACCCAGGCTGGAGGGCAATGGCGCGATCTCGGCTCACCGCAAACTCCACCTCCTGGATTCAGGCAATTCTCCTGCCTCAGCCTCCTGAGTAGCTGGGATTACAGGCATGCGCCACCATGCCCAGCTAATTTTTTGTATTTTTAGTATAGACGGGGTTTCACCGTGTTGACCAGGATGGTCTCGATCTCTTGACCTCGTGATCCACCCGCCTCGGCCTCCCAAAGTGCTGGGATTACAGGCTTGAGCCACTGCGCCCGGCCCTCTATTTATTATTTTTAAAAGACGGGGTTTCACCATGTTGGTCAAGCTGGTCTTGAACTCCCGACCTCAGGTGATCCGCCTGCCTTGGAGCCACGATGCCTGGCCTATATCTTTATTTCTCAAAATGTTCCCTGCATGTCTCACCCCTAGTCCTTCACCTCCCTAGAGCTGTGAGGCTCCCAGGGCCTCCCTGGGCCTCCCTCCCCTGTACGTGAAGTCGGGGATGCAGCCAGTACTTGTTTCCAAATAAGGCCAACAGGAGAGAAAACAATTACTTGCTATCACCAAAGACTCTGATGACCCCCCCAGGAGATAAGAGAAAGGTTAAGGAAACAATTTAAAATTCTTCTGGAAAAATACTCTCTGGGACTCAATAAATCATTTCAATTTACCTCTATTTAAGGAGCCTGAAGATGCCTCCCATTAGTTTGATAAAGCCAAATGTTCCACCACCCTGGAAAACCATTAAAGGTATCAGACTTCCCCTGATTCCCATCAGAAACTGAGGAAAGTTAAAAAAAAAAAAAAAAGTAGGTACTACCCCTCGGTACTATCTCAGTAAAATTGATTGGTCATGCATTTCAAATTATGAACCACACGGCTGGGCGTGGTGGCTCATGCCTGTAATCCAGGCACTTTGGAGGCCAAGGCGGGAGGATCACCTGCGGTCGGGAGTTCAAGACCAGCCTGACCAACATGGTGAAACCCCGTCTTTAAAAATAAATAAATAAATAAAATAATAACAAAAAAATAAAAAAAAATTAAAAATTAATTTAAAATAAGAACTTTACTACTTTGGTTATACAATACTCTAAAAAAAAAAAACAGATAAAATTATGAACCACAAAGGGCTGAAACTGGGGTTAACCGCCACTATCAATTACATACAACATGGAAGAACATTTGAGGCTGGACCTGACTTCCCAAGCAGCTTCTTTTCTGGCCATAAACTGTAAATCACCAGAGCCCAGAGCTGCATGACATGCCACAGAATAAAATTATTTGGTAAAAGGAAAACATATCCAAACTGCAGACAGTAATCCAGCATTCTTAATACAGTATTTTTTTTTAAATACAAAAGGAAAATAAACAACACAAGTTTATGGCACTTCAATTTAAATAGAAAAACCTAGAAAATGCAATAAATAACAAGCTCTAAAACTGTGGGCCCCCACTGACCGGGACACTTGCTGGCATTATCATAAAAAGAGACACTGGGCCGAAGGTTGCCAGGATGCCAAGAAGAGAGAAAATCCTGATGCCCAGCCTCACCAGGAAATGATTGACACCCCTCCTGAAAGAAATGTCCAATGCCCTCAACCACCTCTAAGCTGTAAGGGGAATAACCTCGTTTTCTCTTCCCTTCCTCAGGGCCACCACAAATTGCCAGTGGTAGGTTTTTATAATTTGCCTCATGGCTTGCCTCTGTCTCAATATCCTAATATTTATATGAGGCTCCTGAAAGCTAAACACAACTTTCTTTTCAGCTCTGCCCCCCAGTACGTTTGTTAGGAAGAGATCATCTCACCCCTACAATATCAAGTTTACTATGTCCTCGGGACTCCTTACACTGTCCTCAGTTGCTTCATCTGAATTCTCCGAGTCTACTTGCCCCTTCAAACTACAACACAGTTAGCTAAAAATTTACATCAAGTATTAAAATTTTCTTTTCTCTACAGGCATTAAAAAAACCCCAAAACAAAAAACTACTGATAATGGATTTATATGGAATGTACAACTCCTTAAAGTAGAAATAGGTCCTTCCATGCCTGTCTCCAGAATCCTCCAATATCATTTAAAATCAGCAGAACTTGAAGGCTTTACGCAATGGTCTCAGTAAAGCACTCTCCACAGATTACAGGCACGGGTTCGGTGGCTCATGCCTGTAATCCTAGCACTTTGGGAGGCTGAGGTGGGTTGGAGTTCAAGACCAGCCTGGCCATCATGGCGAAACCCCATCTTTAAAAAAAATAAAAAAACATAAAATAAAATAAAAATAGTCTCAGGTGTAGTAAATAAAAATGTCTAGTCTTGGCCGGGTGTAGTGGCTCATGCCTGCAATCCAAGCACTTTGGAGGCCAAGGTGGGCGGATCACCTGAGGTTGGGAGTTCAAGACCAGCCTGACCAACATGATGAAACCCTGTCTTAAAAAAAAAAAAAAAAGTCTAGTCTTCACTTTTAGTTTACGATTACTCCCATCTTAGCTATTAAAATTCGAAATGGGTTCCCACTACTTGGGAGGCTGAGGCAGAAGAATCGCTTGAACCGGGGAGTCAGATGTTGAAGTGAGCCAAGAACACACCATTGCACTTCAGCCTGGGCAAAAAGAACAAAGTTCTGCTTAAAAAAAAAAAAAAAATCCCAAATGGGAAGGGGTGTCATTTAGTCCAAGTTTCAAGATCTATCAATAAATTGGTCAAACCTGGGTTTTCCTGAGTGCCTATTTCTGCTGCTGTCCTGCTTCTGTCACTGTCAACACCCAATATTTCACTATCGTCGATTTTTGTTCTGCTTATTTTTAGGATGCCTCTTTTTTTTTTTTTTAAAGATGGGGTTTCACCATGTTGGTCAGGCTGGTCTTGAACTCCTGACCTCAGGTGATCCACCCACCTTGGCCTCCATAGTATACCTCTTCATACAGAATTCCAATACTTGGTTGCTTTGACCTGAAATATCCAACAACATACACAGACCAGTACGCCCCAAGGACTTACACAGGATTCTACCTACTTCTCACACACTCTAGGTGCCAATTTTAGTCTTCCCAAGTGATTCCACTTTACTCCAGTATGTGTATGACCTCCTTCTAGGTACTGATGGCAAGGTCACTGAATGAGCAAGAGAGGGTCACGGGGTGGGTAGAAACAAAGTTCTGTGGTGCTCACTGTGCCTCCAGGATCTGGGCCATGGCAAACCTCTCTCCACAGACCAAACCTTGACTATCGAATATTTTCTTTTCTTTGAAACAAACTAATACAGAGAAGTTTTTGCTCTGCGAGATGTTGTAAGATGTGGTACCTAATGTCTTTGATTGTCCCAGGGCTCTTTGCCCTGACTAGGGAGTCATCTCAAACCTTGTAGTTTGAGGCCTGCTATACAAAAATGCTTTCAAAAACCTTAAGTCTTCTCTACTTTCACACCCCTCCCCAGTGCTTAGACTTCCCGCTTACTTCTTGACTTTTCCTTTCTTCATGGATGAATGAGGAGGTCATGCCCTGTAGTACTATTTTAAAAACATTATGAATACCAGAGACTTCTGTGATATGACAGGTTGGCCTTGACCCAGTGCTGGACTCATTAGCTAGGGCATATCCCTGTTGCCTTTGAGTCAAGGCTGGAACTGTCAAACACGTCCAAAGTCCCACTGATATGGTATTAGGTCACCCACTTGACACTCATGTTCCCCTTGCTTTGCAGATTCTATTGCTCCATGAAAATGCATAGCACTAGGCCAGGCGTGGTGGCTCATGCCTGTAATCCAAGCACTTTCGAGGCCAAGGCAGGTGGATCACCTGAGGTCGGGAGTTCAAGACCAGCCTGACCAACATGGTGAAACCCCGTCTTTAAAAAAAATAAATAAAAAGAAAAAGAAAAAATAAAAAGAAAATGCATAGCACTTTTCTGCATCTTGACTTACCTCATGAAAGTTTACTAGACTCTTCCTCTCAAATCCTCCTATATTATGGTTAAAAACTTTAACCCTGCCAACCTTGCTTTCTTTGCCCATTGATGGCATGCCCCCCATGAATGTGTCATTAACACCAGATTTTGCCCTAGGCTAGATTTATCAGATAACTACTCCCCCAAATTGACCTCAATATTTGTGTCTATGGCCTTCTCTTGAGAGAGACAATGGAACCTTCTGAAATGGATATGTCATCACTAATTAACACAAACTTTTTTAACTATCAAGCCCTGATAAACGTTAGATCAGTCAGGGAGGCCACGTTATTGTTTTTACTCAGCATAATCTTGCAAAAAAGCAGAGGAAATAAAGGCTAGGATTTATAGTACTGTCATAGCCACTGTACCTTTGGGGTCATACATGATGTGGGGATATTGTAGAAGAGGATTCATGACAGCAGCTTGTGTCCCAGACAAAGGCAGACATCAAACAGCAGACCTTCCAGAGGTATTATCAGCACTCCAGTAGATGGCTAGTGTTAAAACTGAGAGGCACAGTAGGAAAAGGCATCCTCAGATGATGCCTGGGGTAATAAATTGACTACTTAAGTGTGTTAAATTAGCAGCCTCTTTCCCAGCAACTCAAGACAGTCAGACGGTTTCCAAATTTTGGGACAATGAGTATGGGTCCAGTTTCAAGGCCCTAAGTCCCTGGTAGGGGACTGCCAAAATCAGAAAGTTCTGTCTGGAGTAAAAGGTCGGTGCGGAAGTGGGTAAGGCGAGATGAGACGGGGGAAGAAGAGAAGCAAGGATGAGGATAAGTCGGGGGAAGAAGAGAAGCAAGGATGAGGCTCAGCTGCATTTTAACTTCAGCCTGATCCCGCCTTGGAGCCTTGGGGTGTGGAAGGCACCACAAATCGGGCTTCCTTAGGCAAGAGGGTCAGCATTTGTACCCTTTTCTAGGAGATGGTGAAGCGGGTCTGGTCAGGACACCAACAGCATCCATTACAGGGGATCGGCCTGAACTCCCTTCCCAGGTAAGTTACCGCAGCAAGGCAGCAAGGGAGAGAGTGAGGACATGGTTGGGAAAGTGGTGACATGAAGGACTGGAAAGGCAAGGTGCAATATAGCTTGGAATCATCTAAATGCCAGAGCAAAAAGTGCAGACCCGATTTCATGGGCCAGAAGCCTTAGAAATTCACGGTGTGTTTTCGAGCATGTGTGGGATTTGGAGCGGTGTGTAGGAAGAGACAAATGGCAGCAGCAGGTGCTGGGAGAAGCTGCTGGCAAGGAGAGCGGCTGGGACAGATCTGATCAGTAATACACTTGAAGCATCTTACTCCTCTGAGGCCTTTGTGTGACTCTGGTAAGAAGGCTACTTACCAGGGTTTTGTTTTTGCAGCCATCAGCCTTATTCTGAAGAAAAAGAAACAGGTTCCATGTCCTCAGGAAAAAAGCCTCCCCAAGCCAGGACCAATTGGAAGAGTGGGAAGGGATGTATTGCTGGAGGCTCTTCCTTGGAGAAGACCTCACAAAATGTTCCGTAGCTGGCCTGGGCAGGCTGCAGAGACCTGAATACTGCCAGAATTTTACTACTGAGCTTGATCCCAGGGAAGTCTCAGGCTTTTATGGGAAGTGCTATGACACTTGATCAGCTGCAGGGTTTTTTTTTTTTTCTGAGAAGGAGTTTCGCTCTTGTTACCCAGGCTGGAGTGCAATGGCGCAATCTCGGCTCACCGCAACCTCCGCCTTCTGGGTTCAGGCAATTCTCCTGTCTCAGCCTCCTGAGTAGCTGAGATTACAAGCACGCACCACCACGCCCAGATAATTTTTTTGTATTTTTAGTAGAGATGGGGTTTCATCATGTTGACCAGGATAGTCTCGATCTCTTGACCTCGTGATCCACCCGCCTCGGCCTCCCAAAGTGCTGGGATTACAGGCGTGAGCCACCGCGCCCAGCCCCCTAGCTGCAGGATTATTGACCTCAGACAAAGCCAGCCTCCAGTCAATGATTCTTCCCCTGTGTGGAAGTTTAATTGTTCATCAAAGCCTTGAGCGTAGTGGTTCTTTAACTTCAGCATGCAAAAAGACTGCCTGGAGTGCTTTTTTAAAGTGCAGACCTCTGTGCCCCATGTGCAGAGGCTCTGATTTGCCCTGGGGTTGGGGTGGGAGAGTTTGCAGTTCAAATAACCACACAGGTAACTGGGAACAGGTAGTCCAAGAATTATTATTCGGGACAGAGAATGTTCAGTATTTATTTATTCAAATGTAACAGCCCTATAAAATAGGTAATATTATTTTAATTATTCTCAATTTTCAGATAGATAAAATTAGGTTTAAGGAGATTAAACTGCCCAAGGTCAGAAAGTTAGAACATGATGGAGCTAGAACTTAAACCAACTTAACTACAGCCTGTGGTGCTATCTAAGATCCTGAGAAAGAACAGTAGGGAAGCTGGCTGACCTGATTCAGCTGCAGGCTTACCTCTTGGCATTCCCCAACATAAGCCTCTGTTTCAGTCATGCCAATAGTATCAGTTAGGACCAGGCTCAGCTAGGCTGCAGTAACAAATGAGTCATTAATTTCATTTCTTTCTCACACTATATGTTCATTGCAGATGAGCAGGGGCCTTTAAGCAGTACTGGCAATCAGGGGTCTAGACTGATGGAAGTTCTGTCTCAACACGAGCTTCCACTATTGCAGAGGTAGGGAAGAGGGCACTGGCTCTTGAACCATGCATTCTTTTTTAATTTTTGTCCTGAAAATGACATGGGATTACTGCTGTTCAGATTTTATATACCAATTAAGTCCCATGGCCGTGGCTGAGTTGATCAAAGTGTAGAAGACTAAACATTAATATAGTTCCTTGCTGGGCGCAGTGGCGCGTGCCTGTAGTCCCAGCTACTCGGGAGGCTGAGGGTGGGAGGATCGCTTGAGTCCAGGAGTTCTGGGCTGTAGTGCGCGATGCCGATCCGGTGTCCACACTAAGTTCGGCAACAATATGGTGACCTCCTGGGAGTGGGGAACCACCAGGTTGCCTAGAGACGGGTGAACCAGCCCAGGTCGGAAATTGAGCAGGTCAAAACTCCCGTGCTGATCAGTAGCGGGACTGCACCTGTGAACAGCCACTGCACTCCAGCCTGGGCAGCATAGCGAGACCCCATCTATAAAAATATATATATATATATATATAGTTCCTCAAACCAAACCTCTCATGAGACCTTGAATGTACCTTATTCTCTCATATATTTGAATATGCAATTTCATCTCTCTTTAATGTTCTGTCCCTCTCTACAGCTAGGCTAGCTCAACTGAGCATCTAATTCTACATCACCTGCCATCAGCTCTGGGCCACCTTTCCCAACCTGCCCAGGCTAAATAAGGTGCTCTTTCTTCATTTCTTCAGAAATAAGTTCAGAGGATTCTGAACTTATTTCTATTACAGTGTGTGTTATGTTGCATTGCAACATTTATTTATTTATTTATTTATTTGAGACAGAGTCTCACTCTATTGCCCAGACTGGAGTGCAGTGGCATGATTTCAGCTCACTGCAACCTCTGCCACCCGGGTTCAAGCAATTCCCCTGCCTCAGCCTCCTGAGTAGCTGGGATTACAGGCACCTGCCACCATGCCTGGGTAATTTTTGGATTTTTAGTACAGACAGGATTTCACCATGTTGGCCAGGCTGGTCTTGAACTTCTGACCTTGTGATCCATCTGCCTTGGCTTCCCAAAGTGCTGGGATTACAGGCGTGAGTCACCGTGCTTGGCTCCATTGCAAATTTTAATTTTTTTGTCTGTCCCCCCCGACAGCCCACTGAACTGTGGTCCTGTGGGGATGGGAATGTGTAGTGACAGGCCTTGTATCTCTAGTCTCTGGAAGGCAGATGTACAGGAGCCGAGAAGCAGAATGGCAAAGTCCCTAAGAGCTGGATTCTGGACCTTGCAGGAGCTGTTCTCTTATTCCCACAATGGCAGGATGTCTAGGGGCTTTAGAAAATGGGGACAAGGAAGGCGAAGATTCTGTGACTTCAGGATGACCAACTGTAGATGAAGAAATAAAACTTTCCCTGAAGAAGGAGTGGATTTTTCCAAGTCCTCATTGTCCCATCATGGAAAGACTTGCCTCAAATGCTACTTAGTCACTGCCTTGGAGCCAGCTGTGTCACCATGGGTGGAACTTAGAGAGTCCAAAGAGAGGACACTCTGCAGCTGGGGAAAAATCTTTACTGTTCTCAACTGAAAGCCCATAATTCAAGGTCATTGTTGGCAAAGGGGCAGGTGTTCGTGGCCTCTTCCGAGGCAGCCTTTCCTGAGTACTGTCATGCCACATCCTCAGTGTTCATGGGAAGACTTTTGGGGTCAAGAACAGGGGATCAAGATCTCTTCAACAGGGGCATCTGATTCTGATGTGGGGGTCACCTGCTGGCTACCCACAGAGGAGAGGTAAGTAGGCCCAGTAATGTGCTTGGGACAGACATACATGGGGTTTTAATCTGCACAGGGTGGGACTTGTCACTGTTCACTCAGCTTTAGAAGGTCAGCCTTTCTCCCGCTCCCCACCCCACACCCAGGGCTCAGAGAATGAGCCATTTTTAGTTCTCAGGGTACCCCATGCTCTCTCACTTCTGGGCTGTGTGTGCATCAACCCCAACACAACCCTCGGCCCATTCACTGCATTTTATTGCAAGAAGTTTAACTCTTTAAGTGACTTTGTGACTTTTCTCTTTGTGGTACAGCTTTTCCTGAAGTTTGAAGGAGGAGCTATTCTGGGGTGGAGTTCCTCTGTGTAGAGTCAAGCACTCAACTCTTCCTTTCCCTGCTAGCCTCTCACCCAGATTCCCTGGAGAGCTCTCAGTCCCCTCACCCCTTGAGTAATAGACGTTCTTCTACCATGCATAGTAACTTCTCCCTTTTTTTTTTTTTTTTTTTTTTTTTGGTGCCATGACTCGGATTCTTCTCCCTTCTTGTAAAGCCTCAGTACCACCCACCACCCTGGATCTAGAAGTTCAGCTTTTACTGACATTTAAGCCCCCTTTTTTTTTTTTTTTGAGATGGAGTCTCACTCTGTTGCCCAAACTGGAGTGCAGTGGCGCAGTCTCGGCTCACTGCAACCTCTACCTCCAGGGTTCAAGCAATTCTTCTGCCTCAGCCTCCCGAGCAGCTGAGATTACAGGCGCCCACCACCATGCCCAGCTAATTTTTTTTTTTTTTTGTATTTTTGGTAGAGGCGGGTTTTCACCATGTTGGTCAGGCTGCTTTCGAACTCCTGACCTCGTGATCTACCTTCCTCGGCCTCCCAAAGTGCTGGGATTACAGGTGTGAGCCACCGTTCCCAGCCAATGCCTTTTCTTGAAAACAAAACAAAACAAAAACAAAACCTACTCTCTGTAAATATCTCAGCTGTTGAGATAACATATTCTCTACCTCATTATATGCTGTTTCCTTTGCCTTGACTTCTGGTCCTATTTAGGAGGCTAAGTCCTGCCTCCTGGGTCTCAGCTGCCCAGATCCCCTAAAGCTCAAGTGAGTGCTTCATCACAGTGCCCCAGAGTCCTCACCAATGTGCCTCTCAAGAGCTGATTGTTAAATTTTCTTTTTTCTTTTTTTCAGATGGAGTCTTGCTCTGTCACCCAGGCTGGAGTGCAGTGTCACTAACACGGCACACTGCAACTTCCACATTCCAGATTCAAGCAGTTCTCCTGTCTCAGCCTCCAGAATAGCAGGGATTACAGGTGCCTGCCATCATGCCTGGCTAATTTATGTATTTTTGGTAGAGACGGGGTTTCACCATGTTGGCAAGACTGGTCTCGAACTCCTGACCTGCCTCAGCATCCCAAAGTGCCGGGATTAGAGATGTGAGCCACTGTCCCCAGCCTATGGTTAAATTTTCAAGAATTTTGCAAGCTGGTTGTTAAATTCAGCCAATATTAAACATTCAGCTATTATAATAAATACTTAAACGGCCGGGCGCGGTGGCTCAAGCCTGTAATCCCAGCACTGTGGGAGGCCGAGGCGGGTGGATCACGAGGTCAAGAGATCGAGACCATCCTGGTCAACATGGTGAAACCCCGTCTCTACTAAAAATACAAAAAATTAGCTGGGCATGGTGGCGCGTGCCTGTAATCCCAGCGACTCAGGAGGCTGAGGCAGGAGAATTGCCTGAACCCGGGAGGCGGAGGTTGCGGTGAGCCGAGATCGCGCCATTGCACTCCAGCCTGGGCAACAAGAGCGAAACTCCGTCTCAAAAAAAAAAAAAAAAAAAAAAATAGTCGGTCCCATATTGAACTCGAGTTGGAAGAGGCGAGTCCGGTCTCAAAATGGAGGGCCATGATCCAAAGGAACCAGAGCAGTTGAGAAAACTGTTTATTGGTGGTCTGAGCTTTGAAACTACAGATGATAGTTTAAGAGAACATTTTGAGAAATGGGGCACACTTACAGATTGTGTGGTAATGAGAGATCCCCAAACCAAACGTTCCAGGGGCTTTGGTTTTGTGACTTACTCTTGTGTTGAAGAGGTGGATGCAGCTATGTGTGCTCGACCACACAAGGTTGATGGGCGTGTAGTGGAACCAAAGAGAGCTGTTTCTAGAGAGGATTCTGTAAAGCCTGGTGCCCATCTAACGGTGAAGAAAATTTTTGTTGGTGGTATTAAAGAAGATACGGAAGAGTATAATTTGAGAGACTACTTTGAAAAGTATGGCAAGATTGAAACCATAGAAGTTATGGAAGACAGGCAGAGTGGAAAAAAGAGAGGATTTGCTTTTGTAACTTTTGATGATCATGATACAGTTGATAAAATTGTTGTTCAGAAATACCATACTATTAATGGGCATAATTGTGAAGTGAAAAAGGCCCTTTCTAAACAAGAGATGCAGTCTGCTGGATCACAGAGAGGTCGTGGAGGTGGATCTGGCAATTTTATGGGTCGTGGAGGAAACTTTGGAGGTGGTGGAGGTAATTTTGGCCGTGGTGGAAACTTTGGTGGAAGAGGAGGTTATGGTGGTGGAGGTGGTGGCAGCAGAGGTAGTTATGGAGGAGGTGATGGTGGATATAATGGATTTGGTGATGGTGGCAACTATGGCGGTGGTCCTGGTTATAGTAGTAGAGGGGGCTATGGTGGTGGTGGACCAGGAGGATATGGAAACCAAGGTGGTGGATATGGTGGCGGTGGTGGAGGATATGATGGTTACAATGAAGGAGGAAATTTTGGCGGTGGTAACTATGGTGGTGGTGGGAACTATAATGATTTTGGAAATTATAGTGGACAACAGCAATCAAATTATGGACCCATGAAAGGGGGCAGTTTTGGTGGAAGAAGCTCGGGCAGTCCCTATGGTGGTGGTTATGGATCTGGTGGTGGAAGTGGTGGATATGGTAGCAGAAGGTTCTAAAAGCAGCAGAAAAGGGCTACAGTTCTTAGCAGGAGAGAGAGCGAGGAGTTGTCAGGAAAGCTGCAGGTTACTTTGAGACAGTCGTCCCAAATGCATTAGAGGAACTGTAAAAATCTGCCACAGAAGGAGCGATGATCCATAGTCAGAAAAGTTACTGCAGCTTAAACAGGAAACCCTTCTTGTTCAGGACTGTCATAGCCACAGTTTGCAAAAAGTGCAGCTATTGATTAATGCAATGTAGTGTCAATTAGATGTACATTCCTGAGGTCTTTTATCTGTTGTAGCTTTGTCTTTTTTCTTTTTCTTTTCATTACATCAGGTATATTGCCCTGTAAATTGTGGTAGTGGTACCAGGAATAAAAAATTAAGGAATTTTTAACTTTTCAAAAAAAAAATAATAAATAAAATAAATAAATAAATAAATAAATACTTAAGGCTCATCACACCCTAATTACTATATTTTGTTAACATGTGATTGAGATCATTTGTCTCTCTTGTATCCACGTGGTGGAAGCACTATAGAATTTGTAGGATACTGTACATCTCTTCCAAAATCTGTGTTCAGTAGTAGTTTGTGGGAGTATTTCCACTATGGAGACTGGCAAATGCTATAAATCAGAGATTGATTTATCATTCCATTGATTAAACTTAAGGAAGTAATGGAGGCAATGTTAATGATGCAGATTAAACTTACAAGTGTGTTGTGTTTGTAGCTGTTACATTGTGAATAGCATTAAAAATTTTTTTTTAATCTTTTTTCGGCCGGGCGAGGTGGCTCAAGCCTGTAATCCCAGCACTTTGGGAGGCCAAGGTGGGTCAAGAGATCAAGACCATCATGGCCAACATGGTGAAACCCCGTCTATACTAAAAATAAAAAATAAAAAAATTAGCTGGGCGTGGTGGCGTGCTCCTGTAGTCCCAGCTACCCGGGAGGCTGAGGCAGAAGAGTTGCTTGAACCCGGGAGGCGGAGGTTGCAGTGAGCAGAGATTGCGCCACTGCACTCCAGCCTGGCGCCTGACGACACAGCAAGACTCTGTCTCAAAAAAAAACCAAAAACTTTTTTCAGTATTCAAACACCATTATCCAATTCATCAAAGAAGCATTGACAAATAATTAGTTATGACATTCATTTTAATTTCTCTTTTGTCTTGTTAACATAAATAATATCAATGAACGTTCTATTAGAACAATACCTGCCTAATAACCGTAATGATAGATTTTCCGGAAGGTGTTCACAAAAAAATCAATGACTGCATTCTGTGAAAATCAATTGATTATATGGAATTTACAGTGGACAGTATTATATATTTATTATTTATAACTTATATGCTACAATAATTTTTTATTACTTTCAATAATACAGTATTTATCAAACACATCTTCAGTTGTCTTGTTATATAGTGTGCAACAAATTACAATATTCTGCAGCCACCAATTATATACAGAGCATGAAGAAACTATTAATTCAGGTAGTGTAATCTTTCCATTTATAACTTTGCAAGGAAGCACTATCAAATCTGATTTTAAATATAACAATCTCACTAAACTTTACGCATGAGAAGTCACAGAGAGTGCTTGTGCTGTTTGATGCAAAATAGCTGAACTTCATTTTCAGAAGACTAAACCTGATATTTAAACATGATAATATAAACAGCAAAACAAAATACATCCTTTTTTTTTTTTTTTTTTTTTTTTTTTTT
>NW_022437259.1:93673-107650 GCF_009761245.1 Sapajus apella
TTTTTCCTTTTTTTTTTTTTTTTTTTTTTTTTTGAGACGGAGTTTCTCTCTTGTTACCCAGGCTGGAGTGCAATGGTGCGATCTCGGCTCACCGCAACCTCCGCCTCCTGGGTTCAGGCAATTCTCCTGCCTCAGCCTCCTGAGTAGCTGGGATTACAGGCACGTGCCACCCTGCCCAGCTAATTTTTTGTATTTTTAGTAGAGACGGGGTTTCATCATGTTGACCAGGGTGGTCTCGATCTCTTGACCTTGTGATCCACCCGCCTCGGCCTCCCAAAGTGCTGGGATTACAGGCTTGAGCCACCGCACCCGGCCACTTTTTTTTTTTTTTTTTTAAATAGTTGGGGTTTCACCACGTTGGTCAGGCTGGTCTTGAACTCCCGACCTCAGGTGATCCGCCCGCCTTGGTCTCCCAGACTGCTGGGATTACAGGCGTGAGCCACCGCGCCCTGCCAAAATACGTTCTTTTTTTTTTTCTTTTTTTCTGGGACACAGTCTTGCCGTGTCACCCAGACTGGAGTACAGTGGCATGATCTCGGCTCACTGCTATCTCTGTCTCCTGGAGCTGTGCTGCCTCAGAAAACCCCTTCTGCACAGGCTGACCCCCAGCCCCCTCTGATTGCTCTGCAGCTGAATTCCTGAACCCCTACCCAGGTACCACATCAAGGCTACCAGAGGTGCTACAATTAGGCAAAACCTAATTACAGCTATGGGGCAGCACCAGCAGTCTGAGGGAGAACAGGGAGGTTATCCATCCTTGTGAATTCCTGTTTGACACATATCTGTAAAAAATTCTGATTTCTGTATTTTTTTTAAAGACTGTCACCACAAAAGTCACAGGATGCTGTATTATAGGTCTGTTACAATTTAACAAACTATCTCTGTGACTGTTACCTAAAACTCTCTTATGCCCCCTCTCACCCCATATAAACCCGAGTCTTGTAAGTTTGGGGCTGCCTCTTCTGAGCAGCCCGGCAGGTTAGTAAACTTTCTTGCCTGACTTTGGGTCTATTCTCCTTCCTTTTGGCTACCCTTACACTGGGTTCAGGAGGTTCTCTTGCATTAGCCTCCTTAGTAGCTGGGATCACAGATGCACGCCATCAAACCTGCCTAATTTTTGTAATTTTAGTATAGCTGGGGTTTCACCATGTTGGCCAGTCTGGTCTCAAACTCCTGACCCCAAGTGATCCACCCACCTGAGTCTCTCAATGTGCTGGTGTTTTAGGCATGAGCCATCGCGCCTGGCCAGTGTATTCTAACCAACCATGGGAAACAGTCTGGGATTACACATAATTTTATTTTATTTTTTAATTTTTATTTATTTTTTTTTTAAATAAAATATATAAAGACGGGGTTACCCCATGTTGGTCAGGCTGGTCTTGAACTCCTGACCTCAAGTGATCCGCCCGCCGTGGCCTCCAAAGTGCTTGGATTACAGGCGTGAACCACCGCGCCCGGCCTATACATAATTTTATAAACAAGCACACAAAAGTTTAAAACAGTTCTGGGAATGAAGTTAGCTGTCTTGAGTCAAGGGAATTAAAAAAGGGCCATTATTGACCATTTACAATTTCTGACCTTTGTGGAGACGGTAAGAATCTGTTGTAGTGCAACTACATAAAAAATAATTTAGACAATTTTGTTTTTTCACTTGGGTTCAGATTGCAAATTTATTGCTGTGAGAAAATGACAAAGACAAATTTTAGCAGCAACCTTCACCTGACTGCTTAACCCGAGTGCTCTGAATTTTCACATTGGATTCTCAGCACCATCCGCTGTTGCTGCAGGACCCGTTCACATTTTAGTCTCAGCTGCCATCATCATGAAAGACTGTTCTACATTCATTGCATCCTTAGCACTGGTTCCCAAAATGGAATTCCATGAGAATCAGAAAATTCCTTTGCTGTTGTGTAGTCTATTACTTTCCTTGTGGTTAGATCACATTTGTTCCCTACCAACAATATGTTGATGTTTTTATTGACGTTTTCATTTCATTTTCTATTTCCTGCAGCCACCGTTTAATGTTATTGAAGGACTCCTGATCTGTCACATCACACACAACTATGATGCCATGGCTCCTCTGTGATAACTGGAGGTGACTGTTGGAACTCTTTCTGGCCTGCCGTGTCCCATATTTGAAGCTTGATTGTTTTCCTGTCTAACTCTATAGTTCTTCTTTTGAAATCCACACCAATTGCGCTTACGTAGCTTTCTGTATATGTATCATCTGCACACCTAAGAAGGAGGCAAGACTTTCCAACCCCAGAGTCACCAGTTAGAAGTAACTTAAATAAATAATTGTATTTGGGATTCATGCTGGACTTGTCATTTCAGCTGCCACTGTCACCACTGTTGCCACCAGCACCCTGACTCTCAGCACCAGAGGTAAATAGAAGGAAAGGAATGAGATAGGCTGTTCTGGGAGAGCAAACCCCTTTCCCCACTCCATCCCCTAGAACTGATCCTTTAGTAAAATCCATGAGCATATAGATATACATACGTATTTTGCTGGAGAGCTGGTTGTTAAACATTTACTAGCACACTACTGCCCAGAGTTTCCTGTACTGTCTCCATTGTGAATCTTACCTGTTATGCTCTAAAGGCTTGTTTGCTTGCCTGTGTCCCCCTCAGGGTTGTTGCTCTCTGAGGGGAGGGTCACCTGCAGCTCATTTTGTTCACCCGTGGAACCCCAATTACTAGCAGAGCCCAGTGCTCAGGAGTTACTCAGTGGATCCCTGTTTAATGGATATGCTAATGCAAACATCTTCCAGGTCCAATGGGAAGGACCCAGCTTCTGCCCTCTGTCAGTCCATAAAGCAGAGGTTGGCACTGAACAATGGGGTCCTGTTTGACTGCTCCTACGGTTGGCAGCCAGTACAGGCTTTTCTTATCTCTGCCCCTCTCTCCAGATCCAGGGAATGCACTGGTGCTGAACAAGCATCCCTGCACCAGCTGTGTGGACTCACCTGCAACCAGAGGGCTGTAAACCACCGGGAATGTGAAAATTTAAGATTAAGAGTACACACAGATAGTAGAGGTAGGTGGATGGGAATGGAATACAGCCAGGCACTGGATCAGGCTGTAATCCTCTTGAGGGCAGGGGTCAGATCTCATTACTGTCCTATCCCCAGCACCTGTCTTGACCATCACCAACACAGCCCTGCAAGACCAAACCCCCATCCTAATCTGCTCACCCGTTCTGATCTCATCTCCTCCCCTTCTCACCCCTCCCTGCTTTAGCTCTCCTGGCTCACCGCTGTTCCTACAGCAGGTCACACATCCTCCCATCAGTATTCTGCACCTACTGTTCTCTGTGCCGAGGTCACTCTTTCTGAGAAATCTACATGGCTTGCTATTGAAGTCAGGTCCCTGTCCAAATCCCACCTGCTCAGAGAGGCCGTCGCTATCCAGCCTGCCCTGCCTTCCTTATCCGGCTTCACTTTTCTTTATACCACTTCTCACCCTCTGAGGGATCAGGTACTAGTTTATTTCCTGCTTCTCATGAAATTATACATTTCATTAGAGCAGCAATCTTTCTATTCTGTTCCTTTCTCTATCCCCAAGATCTGAAACAATTTAGGTGGATGTGTAGTCATTGCTTAATGAGTGTCTGCTGACTCACAGCCTAAGAGGAAAAAGGATGTGTTGACAGATAAACTTGGTACCAAATACAACTCTCCGGTCTCCTAAATGTAATCTAGTCCCAGTCTGTGTTGTTCCCTGTCTGGTAATCTGAAATCCTGTATAGCTTTTCTTATTTCTCTAAAGTTAGCTCCCCAGCCCATTGGAAAGTGTCATGTCTTCTCTAGGGAAACCTGAAACTCCATAACCATGGCCAGGAAGCCCACCCAAGTGACACCATCAGGCAAGCCAGCAATGCAGGGCAGCTCATGAGGCTGAGAAGAGACACTGGCTGGCAACGCTCAGCCTGGAGAAGTGGTCTGTCTGACCTGCAGATGCCTTTATTAGGTGGTGCAAAAGTAATTGCGGGTTTTTTTTTTTTCCATTAAAAGTAATTGGCTGCTGGGTGCTGTGGCTCAGGCCTGTAATCCCAGCACTTTGGGAGGTCCAGGCGGGTGGATCACCTGAGGTCAGGAGTTCCAGACCAGCCTGGCAAACATGGTAAAACTCTGCTTCTACAAAAAATACAAAAATTGACTGGGCAAAAATACAAAAATTCGCTGGGCATCGTCGTGCACATCTGTAATCTCCGATGCTCAGGAGGCTAAGGCAGGAGAATCGCTTGAGCCTGGGAAGTGGAGGTTGCAGTGAGCCAAGATCTCACCACTGCACTACAGTCTGGGCAAAAGAGCAAGACTTGGTTTCAAGAAAAAAAAAAAGTAATTGGCAAAAGCTGCCATTACTTTTATATCAACCTAACATTTTAAAAAGTAAACCAACATTTGGAAATTGAGACACTTTACAGAAAAGTCCATAAGTTCTGGCAACCACTGGCCTGTATCCCAGCACGGCACAATCCCGAGCTGAGAACTGGCCCTGTTTTAGCTGGGGCTCTCCAATTTGCTGTGGTCCTCGTTGCTGTTGAAATATTTGCTTTGGTCACCGCTCTTGAAATATTTGTTTTGATGGTGCTTGAAATAAAGCACACATGGCCCTTCACTCTAGCTGTGGGGCTTGAGCAAGGCTCTGAATTCATCTGTACACCTTCCTCTGCACAGTGCCGTCACCAATGTCCCAAATATCGCACATACTACATAAGTATGCACAATTATTATTTATCAACTAAAAAAAGAAGTGCAGCTGGTTGCGGTGGCTCACACCTGTAATCCCAAGTACTTTGGGAGGCTGAGGTGGGCAGATCACCTGAGGTGGCAAGTTTGAGACTACTAGCTTGACCAACATAGAGAAACCACATCTCTAGTAAAAATACAAAATTAGCTGGGCATGATGGTGCATGCCGGTAATCCCAGCTACTGGGGAGGCTGAGGCAGAAGAATCGCTTGATTCTAGGAGACGCAGGTTGCAATGAGCCGAGATCGTGCCATTGCATTCAAGCCTGGGCAACAGTGAAGTGGAAATTTTGTCCAGGATTTTGTCAGCAGGATGTCAGCAACCATCCCTATTTTTGAAACTGTCTTTATTTTTGTTAGTAACTGCCTCTTTCTGCTTCTGTACCTCAGCTTATTGCTTATTAACTGGAAAACCTTAGGAGAAACTGCCACGTTGTCGAAAACCTGCTGCATTGTCTAAAGTCCTGAGTTCCTTTCCATGCCCTTTTACCTATAAAAATTGTGTAATTTCCAGCTACTCAGGAGGCTGAGGCAGGAGAATTGCCTGAACCCAGGAGGCGGAGGTTGCGGTGAGCCGAGATCACGCTATTGCACTCCAGCCTGGGTAACAAGAGCGAAACTCCGTCCCAAAAAAGAAAAAAAAAATTGTGTAATTTCTTAGCCGGGATCCAGACTTGGGAGCAAACCCTTCTGGTCCCGCCAGCATAATAAAGTGTGTTCCTCCGGTCCCCTGAGTGCTGCTTGGCTTTCTCATGGGGTAAGATTTTCTAGAACAACAAGAGTGAAACTCCATCTCAAAAACAAACAAACAAAAACAAAGAAAAAAAGTGCAATGAAAAAACTGCCGGAAGCGGGTCCCAACTAATAAAAAAATAATGATTTCTAAGTCTTGTCCTGATGATTTAGGGAAAGATTTTGGAAGGAATTTTAGGTTAATTACTTTGGGAAAAATAAGAATTTATAGAAAACAGAAATATATCCTAGAGGATTATTTCTTGCAGTCAAATGAATCTCATCTGTTGGGGAATGCTGAGGGAATGATGAGATGTCAGTGTTGGGGTGTGGAAAAGAAGAGTTGAGGAAAACAACAGTGTCCCAGAGTCTGATTAAAGAAGAGCCTGCCAGGTCCTCTCTACCTTCAAAAATGAGTTTAGTGAGAGCCCTAGTGTGGACCTACAGACTCTTCTCTGCTGCTGAATGTCACATTCTTTTTTTGCACATGGGAGAATCACGTGTTGTAAAATTGGGTAACACTATTTTGCTTGAAGCATTTGTATCCCTGTGCTTTAGAATCCAGATTAAGCCTCACCTATTAAATTCTTGCTTCTTATTTATGTTACAGAGTGTGATATTTCAAATAAAATTAGGTGAGAATTCTAATATTTTCTTCATTTTACAAGGGGAGCAGAGCTGTCCTCAGATCAGTAGATCCTTGGCAGACCACAACAAGCAGCTCTGGAACCTGATTGTCATTTCAGAGCCACTGCAGGGCTGCTGTGTGCTCAGAGTCAATGGCCATTCTGAGTTCCCAGAAACTGATGTGAGAAACAATATCAGCCTGGACGTACTGCCTGGTGGACATGGCCGACAAAGAAACCAGCTGGTCATGAACTCATATCACTTAGCATCCTGCGTGCTCCATTCAGGCAGGGTTTCAGAAGTGGGTCTCATATTGTGAGTTCAGGAAAACCCAAACTACCTGTTTTCTATAAGGTTTTTCTCAAGAAAACATTTATCTATGTACTCTTTTACTGATTATTTTTAACATATTCTCCATGTCCAGTAATGGAGATATCAGCTATCTCCAAAAGATGTTATTACAAACACAGCATTTGTAAAGCTCCATTGTCCAAAGATTTATTTATTTATGATAACACTGAGTGTTCAGAATAAATGCTAGATGGAAATTGTTACAGTGTTTCTTGTAATGTCCTGGTGTTTGCTAAATTCTACTGTTTTCAACATAAAATGTCATGGAATTCTTTTATACGACATTAAGAATTATTTGTATTTTATTATATTTTATAATGGTGTTTTTATTATTTTTTCTTTTTTAGCCATAGGTACTAAGTTTCTACCAACTAAGAATATGATATATTTACCTTCAATTATCACCAGGATAATTAAAGTTGATAGTTGAAAATGAAAGATAGGCCGGGCGCAGTGGCTCACGCCTGTAATCCCAGCACTTTGGGAGGCTGAGGCAGGTGGATCACGAGGTCAAGAAATCGAGACCATCCTGGCCAACATGGTGAAACCTATCTCTACTAAAAATACAAAAATTAGCTGGGTGTGGTGGCTCATCCCAGCTACTCAGGAGGCTGAGGCAGGGGAATTGCTCAAACCCGGGAGGCGAAGGTTGCAATGAGCAGAGATTGGGCCACTGCACTCCAGCCTGGCACCTGGTGATGGAGCGAAACTCTGTCTCAAAAAAAATAAAAAGAAAGAAAATGAAAGATAAAAAAATAAGAATTTCTAAAGCCTTGAGACTGATATTTATCATTAATATTATTATATAATTATCTAAACTTCATTAAAAGTTTTAATTTCTATAATACATTGTAACTAAGGAATTTAATAATTTTTATGGAAAGTTTTAGACACTTCATATTACTTCCGTTTTAGAATGAAAACAAGTAGAACACATTCTCCCATGTTTTATTAATGAATTTTGGAGTTCAGCATTGAATGTGTGTGTTGGAATTTGTTGGAAATGAAGTTGTATCTTTTTCATAGGCTGCTCTACAAGTACCTGAAACGATAGACAGAGGTGCCATTAATATACTTGAATGTTTATTATCCTAGTCATATTTGATAGGGGATATTTTTTAAATCTATGATGAAATTATTATAGGTTTCTAACAATCTGTGAGTTAGAGTGAGCTTTGATAAAGTACTATTATTTATTTCACATTTCTCACCTGGCAAAACTAACCAGATGGCTCCGTCTGTTAATATCTTTTACAAACTTCAGTTTTTCTTTGTCACAACTAATCACAAGGAACATTATCATTTTATACCTATGCCTTTGGCTTTGCCTTCTCCTCTTTCAGTTTTTTTCCTTTTTTTTGAGACGGAGTCTTGCCCTGTAGCCAGGTTGGAGTGCAGCTGTGTGATCTTGGCTCATTGCAACCTACGCCTTTCAGGTTCAAGCAATTCTCCTGCCTCAGCCTCCCAAGTAGCTGGGACTACAGGTGCACAACACCATGAACAGATATTTTTTTGTATTTCAGTAGAGATGGGGTTTCACCGTGTTGTCTAGGCTGGTTTAACTGCTTAGCTCAAGCAATCTGACCGCCTCGTCCACCAAAAGTGCTAGGATTACAGGCGTGAGCCATCATGCCGGGCCATAGCTATTCTAATAAGTATTAATTATTATCTCATTGATGTTTTGATTTGTATTTTCCTAATCACTAAAAATATTTTTGCATATTTTTATGTTTATTGACAATGTGTGTATATTCTTTGCAGAAATTTTTTGTTCAAATTATTTTCACAATTTTCTTTTTTTATTTTATTTTATTTATTTATTTATTTATTTTTTATGGAACGCTTCACGAATTTGCCTGTCATCCTTGCGCAGGGGCCATGCTAATCTTCTCTGTATTGTTCCAATTTTAGTATATGTCCTGCCAAAGCGAGTACATCACAATTTTCAAATAGATTAATTGTCCATTTAGTATTGACTTATAGCATGTCTCTACATATTCTGGGTACTAGTCTGAATCAGACACATAATTTGAAATAGTTTCTCCCAGTGACTTTTCATTTTTTATGATATTATATGAGGAATGAAAGCTTTTAACTTTGAGAAAGTACAATTCATTATTTTTCCTTTTCCTGATTGTGCTTTTGGTATAATACATAAAAATCATTAGGTAATCTGGAATTTACTTCAGTCTTTTTCTGATAATCGTATAGTTTTATCTTATACATTTAGGTGTATGATCAAGTTTGGGTATGATATTGTGATTTTAGGAATCCAAGATCTTTTTTTTTTTTTGTCTGTGAATATCTAATTTTTCCAGCATCATTTGTTGAAAAGACTGCACTGTCCTCATGGAAATTACTAGAAACCTTTATCAAAATCTGTTTACCGGCCAGGCCTGGTGGCTCATGCCTGTAATTCCAGCACTTTGGGAGGCTGAGGCAGGTGGATCATGTGGTCAGGAGATGGAGACCATACAGGCCAACATGATGAAACCCCGTCTCTAACTACAAATACAAAAATTCACCTGGCACAGTGTCAGGCACCTGTAATCCCAGCTACTCGAGAGGCTGAGGCAGGAGAAACGCTTGAACCAGGGAGGAGTTGGAGGTTTCAGTGAGCTGAGATCGCGCCACTGCGCTCCAGCCTGGTGACAGAGTGAGACTCTTTGTCTCAAAATAAAAAAAGAAAAAATATATTTACCGTAAATACAAGAACATATTGCCAGACTTTAATCAAGTTCATTGAGTTACATGACTATATATTTATACTACCAGTAAATTTTCTTGAATTTGTAACTTTGTAGTGATAATTGTTATTGAAAAGTGTGAAACATCAAATTTTAGTTTTTTTAAATATTGTTTTTGGTATTCAGTTTTCTTTGCATTTGTATATAAAATTTAAGGTGACATGGTCAATTTTCATAAAAGTACACTTCAGAATTTGAAAGAATTGCATTAAATTTCTAGGTCAATTTGAGAAGTAATGAGAAATTACCAATATTATATTTTTGAACATTGAATGTTGTTTTAATTTCAGTTTTTTGGCTCTTTTTATTAATATTTATTACTTTATTTCCAGTGGAAAAATCTTGCACTTTTTTGTTAACTTTATTCCTAAATATTACCTTCTGATGATATTATGAGTGGAATTTAAAAAATTTTTAGATTACATGTAGCTCGTATGTAAAAGTGCAATTTAATTTTGTGTCTTAATCTTGTATCTTTTGACCTAACCTAACTCATTTATTTGTTTTACTGGATTTTAGTTAATTTCTTACAGATTTGTATATAGAAGCTTATGAAATTTGCAATAAAGAGGAGTTTATCTTTTTTCCAATTAGAAAAATTTGATTTATTTATTTTTTACATAATGTCTCTTGGTAATACTATCAGCTTGAGTTGAATAAAGAAGTCAAAGTGAACATTCTTGTCTCATTTGCAGAGTTATACATAAACATCCAGTCTTTCAATATTAAGTATAACATAGCTGTATATTTCTCTAAAAGGGCTCTTTAGCAGTTCTGGAAAGTTTCTTAGTTGTTAAGGGTTTTATAATGCAAAAGTGTTGTATTCATTACAAGCTTTCCCATGTCTATGAAAAGATTGTTTTGTGTTCTTTATTAATAATATGCATTGCATTGATTTTTGTTTGAATGTTAAGTAAATATGGCATTTGTGAAATAGTTTATTTGGTTGTAGTTATCACAATAATAATAATTATTATTGTTATATATTGCTGAATTTAATTTGCTAGTACTTTTTGAGTATTCATCAGGGACAATTGTTGAGATAATTGTTTACATATGATGCCTTATTCTGATTTTGGTATAATAACACAGGCCTCCATCCCCTCCTCTTTGGTCTATTTTAAACTGCTAGTTGCAAGGGATAAGTTAAAAAGAAGTTCCTGGCCGGGCAAGGTGGCTTACGCCTGTAATCTCAGCACTTTGGGAGGCTGATGCAAGCAGATCACCTGAAGTCGAGAGTTCGAGACCAGCCTGACCAATATAGAGAAACCCCCATCTCTACTAAAAATACAAAATTAGCCTGGTGGGGTTGTGCATTCCTGTAATCCCAGCTACTCAGAAGGCTGAGGCAGGAGAATTGCATGAACCCGGGAGACGGAGGTTGTGGTGAGCTGAGATCGCTATTGCACTCCAGCTTGGGAAACAAGAGCAAAACTCTGTCTCAAATAATAGTAATAATAATAATAATAATAATAACTGTGTTATAGGTCTACTCATATATCCTATTTTTCTTGAGTTTGCTTTGTTAATTTGAGCCTGTCAAAGTATTTATTTTTAATTTCTAATATTCTATGTTTCTAGATTTTCTAAGCAGTTGGCATGAAAGATTCAGAAAGATAAATGGACAAAACTAAGGCTTTGGGAAAATCAGTAAATTATCCAAAGCTTCACATGTTTTAGAATTGAGAAAATGACTATAACTGCTATACTTATCAGTTGCATTTACTGCCTGAATCAGAAAAGGTACTTCTCTAAAAGAAAACAGTGAGCATGCCACTTGAGATGAAATTTTATTAATATGGCACATTCGCCTATCTCATATTTTTTTTTTAACTTTTTTTTTTTTTTTTTTTTTAAGGCGGGGTTTCACATTGTTGGTCAGTCTGGTCTTGAACTTCCAACCTCAGGTGATCTGCCCGCCTTGGCCTCCAAAGTGCTTGGATTACAGGTGTGAGCCACTGTGCCTGGCCAGCCGATCTCGTATTTTTAATAAATATTTAGATAGAACAGAAAATAAATTTGAATAAGAAGAAATGAAAAATTTAAAAAATGACATGAACAAGTAGAAATTTAATGAATCAGAGAAGTTGGTACTTGGTACCCTCTACAAAGTATTAGGAATTATTCTAAGTAATTTACACACATAAACTATACCTAAGAGTTCAATATGTATAAAACAAAAATACATAAAAAATATAGATTGATGCATTTACTATAACATTAAGTAACATTAAGGCCATAACTCACATGTTTTGGTATACAGTAACTAAATGAACATACAAATGTTACATAACTAGAAAGTTTGACTAGGCACAGAAACAGATGGATAGCATTCTTCATTAGTAAACAGAAGATACACATTATATTCCAGTACCAGAGGGGAATTAATAAATGCTGAGATTTTAGTCATAAAAATGTAATTGACTTTATAAGTGGAAATCCAGTAGGTTATATTTTCTAGGCAACTGAAATGACACTAGAAATTATGAATTGTAAGCAATAAGTACTATCTAGCCACACACAAATTATATTTTTGTCTTTTAACTAATTTATAAAATAAATAGAAAATGCAAGCAAATTATTATTATTATTATTTGAGACAGAGTCTCAATCTATGGGCAGGCTGGAGTATAGTGGTGTGATCTCGGCCACTGCAACCTTTGCCTCCTGGGTTCAAGCGATTCTCCTGCTTCAGCCTCCTGAGTAGCTAGGACTACAGGCATGCACCACTGCACCCAGGGAATTTTTGTATTTTCAGTAGAGACATGGTTTTTTGTTTCTTTGTTTTGTTTTTTTGTTTGTTTGTTTGTTTGCTTTTTCAGGTATGAGGCAGATGCCAGGTAAGTTTATTATATTTAGGAAAAAAATATAACTGAAAATAAAGGTAAGTCATTTGAATGAGAGTTTTGAAAGCCCCATGATCTCTAATGGCAGCATTTGGATCCACTGCCCAAGCCACTTTTAATCCAACCAAGATGCTGGAAAGCAGAACACACGGTTGTGCCCATCAAACCCAGGAGGGCGATGGACCCCAGGGCTCCGTGGCTACGCTTGCTGGGGTCTCCCGTGTAATAGCCATAAGCATAAATAACTCGTCCAACAATCCAGGCCAAGCCCAAGCCAGACGCTATACGCGGGTGGTAAACACCTCCAACAACTAGAAAAATTAAGAAGGGAGGATACACTTCCAACGTGTTCTGGTGGGCTCGCTGAATGCAGTTGAATAGGTGCCCATTTTCATGGTCCGTGCTGTATATGGTAGGATACTCCACTTTGTACTTCTTGCGGGCCTTGGAAACATTGATGGCTAGGTGAGCCACCATGATAAAGCTGGCAGCACCAGTTAGAAGCACGAAACCATATTCCTTAGAGAGGACAGCCATCTCGTGTCTGGATCACCTATGAACGGCGGGTGCAAAACAAAACTGTACAGTGCAGTGTGGGTGCGGCGCCCTCGCCTGGAGCGGGGTTAGGCGGGGCGAGCCATGGTTTTACCATGTCGGCCAGGCTTGTCTCGATCTCTTGACCTCGTGATCCGCCCACCTCGGCCTCCCAAAGTGATGGGATTACAGGCGTGAGCCACAGTGCCGGGCCACAAATTATTTGTATAAGGTCATGTTTTGAAGTCAACATGGCAGATTAAAAAAAAAAAAAAATGTCCAGAATATGCTACAAAGGCAGCATGGTTACTGGACTTAGAAGACCTAAATTCAGGTTAATATTTCTATCCATGTTAACTTAACGCTTTATTTTATTTTTTCAAGATAGTAATTTTGGCTCTGTGCAGTTCAATTTAGTTCACTGCAGTGAGTAATATTTTCAGAAATGTGTATAAAACATAAGATAATTTTTAAGTATCAACTAAATTACCCTTTACAAATTACTATTACCACATGGTATTTTTGAGAGAGATACATATTCTGGGTGAAGAAGTTTGAGATAGCTCATTAGGTGCTATTATATGCTATAATATTTTTGTAAAATATTTTACTCATGTATACTGTAGATACTTGTAACTTTAGATAACTTCTATATATTATTAAATATTTTAATGTAGACAATTGAAAATACTCAAGAAGTCAAAAAAGCACTTAAAATGCAAAACAGAGTTAAAGGAAAATACAACAACTTTACAGGAACAGAAGTAAATCAAGAGAACAATCCAGAGGAGTAATAGACCTAAGAAGCATGAGATTAATTCGGACAGTAACTGATGACAAGGATGTCAAATCTATGTGGCTGTCCATCTTGCTTCCAGGGAAAATAGAATAAATACAAAAATAGCAGGACTACAAAAATCCAAAATGTGATATTTTCCAAAAGTGAGAACCAAATTAAAAACTGTGATGGACACAAATAAGGAAGCATGTGAAGACAAAAATAAAATAGCTTTTCCATATTGCAATTATGTTTAAAATGTTTACATAAATATATTACAAAATTAATATGATTTTTTGTGAAAAGAACAAGAAGCTATAAAATGTAAGGCCAGGTGCGGTGGTTCACAGCTTTAATTCCAGCGCTTTGGAAGTCAGAGGAAGGTGAATCACTTGAGCTCAGAAGTTTGAGAACTGCCAGGGCTACATGGCAATCCCCATCTCTACAAAAAATGCAAAAATTGGCCGGGCGCGGTGGCTCAAGCCTGTAATCCCAGCACTTTGGGAGGCCGAGGCGGGTGGATCACGAGGTCAAGAGCTCGAGACCATCCTGGTCAACAAGGTGAAACCCCGTCTCTACTAAAAATACAAAACATTAGCTGGGCATGGTGG
>NW_022437260.1:0-1257 GCF_009761245.1 Sapajus apella
CCTGGTCAGCATGGTGAAACCCCGTCTCTACTAAAAATACAAAAAATTCAGCTGGGCATGGTGGCACGTGCCTGTAATCCCAGCTACTCAGGAGGCTGAGGCAGGAGAATTGCCTGAGCCCAGGAGGCGGAGGTTGCGGTGAGCCGAGATCGTGCCATTGCACTCCAGCCTGGGTAACAAGAGCGAAACTCCGTCTCAAAAAAAAAAAGAAAATGTTTATAGAAAAAAACAGAAGAAAGAAAGGTGTTATTAAAAAAAATCCACGGATGCACATGTGGTGAAATTCCTGGGAGTGCTGTGCATGTCTATGTCTACTGGGAATGTCTGGGAGTGGGTGGGAATCCTACGGTAGCAGCTGTGGGAAAAGGGGGTTCTGTCATCAGAGCGCCTTTCTTCTAAGTTTTCATCCTCTCTCCGCCTGGGAGGAGGCCTGGGATCCCAGAACAACGGCAAAGGTGACAGCCTGTGTACAGGAGAGTGGAACCTCCTATTCCTGGATACCCAGAGCTCCATTCCAGGCCCAGCGTCAGTAATAGCTTTCTTCTGGCACCAAATCTGTAGAGTTTGCTAAACACCAAGCAATTCTCCAACACCAACTCAACATCTAACATTTGAATTCTGACACCACCTAGAGTCAGCATAGACCGTGAGTCAGGGCTTGGTCTCACAACATTGTCTTTACTGCAGATGCCAGTCACAAACCACATGGGCCCATCCATGCTTTTGAGCTAGTGTTTACAAATTCAGGAATCTTATTACTTCCCTCAAGTTCAAAAATTTGATAGAGCGATTCATAGAGCTTAGCAATATACTGCGGTTATGTGGATCAGTCTATTATAGAAGATACAATCCAGGAAAAGTCAAATGGAAGAAATGTACAGGACAAAGAAAAGAGATGGGGAAAGATGGAGCACATAGAGAATCCTGAAAAATAGCTGTGATTAATAAAAATTTTCCAGCTGGGCACAGTGGCTCACACCTGTAATCCCAACACTTTGGGAGGCCAAGGCAGGAGGATCATAAGATCAAGACATGGAGACCTTCCTGGCCAATACGGTGAAACCCCATCTCTAATAAAAATATAGAAATTAGCTGGACATGGTGGCAGGCACCTGTAGTCCCAGCTACTTGGGAAGCTGAGGCAGGAGAATCACTAGAACCCGGAGGCAGAGGTAGCAGTGAACCAAAATTGTGCCACTGCACTCCAGTCTGGCAGGCAACCTCCATCTCAAAAAAAAAAAAAAAAAAAAAAAAAAA
>NW_022437260.1:1657-19423 GCF_009761245.1 Sapajus apella
AAAAAAAAAAAAAAAAAAAAAAAAAAATCAGCTGTATTTGCCTTCAGTGGTCAAAATAAAATATTCCTTAAGCAAATTTTACTTTGAGCTACCCTCAGTCTGAATCACCATACAACCCCATTTTATATCCCTCCCAAGAACATGCTGACTTCAGGGTAAAACATTATCTAATCTAAAATCTGACGTTTGGCCAGAAACAGTGGCTCACATCTGTAATCCCAGCACTATGAGAGGCTGAGGCAGGCGGATCACCTGAGGTCAGGAGTTTGAGACCATACTGGCCAACATGAGACTCTTTCTCTACCAAAAATACAAAAAATTAGCTGCCTGTCGTGATGCACCTCTGTAATCCCAGCTACTTGGGATGCTGAGGCAGGAGAATCGCTTGAACCCAGGAGGCAGAGGTTACAGTAAGCTGACATCACGCCACTGCACTCCTGCCTGGCAACAGAGTGAGACTCTGTCTCAAAAAAAAACCAAAAAAACAAAACAAAAAAGTGTATTGTTTTATTATTTCCATTAAAAATCATGTGGTAGGCCGGGCGCGGTGGCTCAAGCCTGTAATCCCAGCACTTTGGGAGGCCGAGGCGGGTGGATCACGAGGTCAAGAGATCGAGACCATCCTGGTCAACATGGTGAAACCCCGTCTCTACTAAAACTACAAAAAATGAGCTGGGCATGGTGGCGCGTGCCTGTAATCCCAGCTACTCAGGAGGCTGAGGCAGGAGAATTGCTTGAGCCCAGGAGGTGGAGGTTGCAGTGAGCCGAGATCGCGCCATTGCACTCCAGCCTGGGTAACAAGAGAGAAACTCCGTCTCAAAAAAAAAAAAAAAAAAAAAAAAAAAAATCATGTGGTAAACAATCAGTAATGGGAACACTTCTAAGAGGTACCAAATTTCATCTCATAAAATTTAGCATGAAACTCTAAAATGAAAATAACAGGATTTGAACAGAGATACTCACTGTCACAAATTTACTCTGCACAAAGAACTGATATTTTCATGAATTTATGTAACTCACCAATTATCTACCACATTTTCTTGTGGAAATGTATTCATTTTCTTTTTCTTTTCTTTTCTTTTTTTTTTTTTGAGATGAGTCTCAAAAAAGATGAGGCTGAAGTGCAGTGGCACAATCTCGGCTCACTGCAATCTCTGCCACTAGGGTTCAAATGATTCTCCTTCTTCAGCCTCCCGAGTAGCTGGGATTACAGGCACCTGCCAACGCCTGGCTAATTTTTGTAGTTTTAGTAGAGATGGGGTTTTACCATGTTGGCCAGGCTGCACTTGAACTCCTGACCTCATGATCCACCTGCCTCAGTCTCCCAAAGTGTTGGGATTACAGGCGTGAGCCACTGCACCGGCCTTGACACGTATTCATTTTCTACAGCCAAAATGGAAAAAACATTTTCCTTGGTAGCATTCTAAAAGCTAAGCTTTGGCATTCTGTTGGAAATCACCCAGCCATAAATAACACACCTGAGAAGCCTCCTAAATTCACTCTACGAATAATATAAGTGAGAATTTTTAACAAATAAAAGGTATTATTTTTTCCTGAAACCCACCTTTTATGCCCTTTGTATTATACATTTTCTTACCGTTCAAGTCCTACTAATAAAATGCAATTCACAATTTAAAAATGGAAGTCAAAATAAGTGAAAACAAATCTTTTCAAGGTGACAAACCAAGGGAATGGCAGTACTAATTAGGAAACATGTGTCTGACTCATGTGTCAAGTCAGGCCATCCAATCACTTCAGAGGTTCATCCACCCAATCCCGCTCCCTTAAATGCTCAATAACCACCCACTCAGGAGACACCAAATTATGCCCCAGTGACTGCCCTATGTCCATTTTACTCTGCAAGTTCTTGCACCACCTCACTTGGGGTTTTTTGTTTGTTTGTTTAAACTTAAGAGAATCCAAGGGGCAAAATTATTTCTGTTTCCTTCCCCCTCGATTCCAGCATGATTGGCTGATCAGTGGATGTGTCTCCAAGAAAGGGAAGCTGGGTTGGGTGAAGACACTCTTAATGTCTGAAGGGGTTAGCTTTTCAAAGGAAGAAGAGCACACCAGGACATTCCTCTCAGTCCCAGGTATTCACCTGCTCCCTTGAGACCTCAGGTTGTCCTCAGGGAGAAAATAACCCAGGAGCTGATAGTCACTAGACACACTAGCAGACAAAGCCATGGTGGGCATCTTGGTTTATCTCTAGACAGTACTGAAACCCAGGACCAGGAAAAAACTGAAGGTTGGCTGAGGACACATCACCCCACAAAGTTTCCAAAGGAAAACCCTGACCCAAAAACATCTGATAAAATCTCTGTGCCTAGGGAAGATTTAAAAAAGAAGAGGCACAGAGAGCAGAGAGTTTTATAATACAGTGTCAGGGGATTATTCTTTGCTTTCTTCTCATGGGAAATATTTCAAAACAAAACAAATTTTTTAAAAGTGCCATCCAATGCTTTGTCAAAAAATGAATTAAAATACAGTAACAGAAATGTTCTGTAAAGGAAAAATAACTGACAACGTTAATCAGGAAACGGAAGTTGGGGTTGGATTGTCAGAAGAAACTGGAAATTTAGTACTTTACTACAAGCCAGAGTTAGGCTGGAGGAATTGGGGTAGACTTGAGACCCTTGTGACACATGGGCTTGAGACACAGGTGAAAATGCAGGAGAAACACAGTTCCCTGTGGAGTGTGAGAGTAATTAAGTGGCAGGCAATTAGACTGAGGAGGCTCTAGTCCCAGGGTTCCTACTTTCTAAAACACCTTACGGCTGGGCGTAATGGCTCACGCCTATAATCCCAGCACTTCAGGAGGCAAGGTGCGTGGATCACCTGAGGTCAGGAGTTCAACACCAGCTTGGCCAACATGGTAAAACTCTGTCTCTACAAAAATACAAAAATTAGTAGGGCATGGTGGTGTACGCCTGTAATCCCAGCTACTCCAGAGGGTGAGGTGGAAGAATCACTGGAACCCGGGAGGCAGAGGCTGCAATGAGCTGAGATTGTACCACTGCACTCCAGCCTGGACGACACAGAGAGACTCCATCTCAAAAAATATATACATACAAATGTAAAAATAAGAAAAAAAATCTTACTCAAATGCATTTTTTGTAAATTACTACACTGAAGAAAACAAAACTCAGGCTTAATCAACTATAAACTGCCAATTAACCTCTGATTACATAACCAGGAAATTTCCACCTTGATTGTACAAACTAAGAAAGTATGTAGCCAGGTGCTGTGGCTCACACCTATAATCCCAGCACTTCAGGAGGCCAAGGCGGGTGGATCACCTAAGGTTGGGAGTTCAAGACCAGTCTGACCAACATGAAGAAACCTTGTCTCTACTAAAAATACAAAATTAGCCAGGCAAATCCCAGCTACTCTGGAGGCTTTGGCAGGAGAATCGCTTGAACCCAGCAGGTGGAAGTTGCAATGACCTGAGATCGCGTCATTGCACTCCAGCCTGGGCAACAACAGTGAAACTCCGTCTGGGGAAAAAAGAAAAAAAAAAAAAGAAAGAAAGAAAAAGAAAAAAAAGAAATATGTAACTGTACCTAACCAATTACTGGATTTGGTTTTCTTCATCATGAACCTTATAAAAGTCTTTCCTTCAAGCTCCTCCCTCTTGAGTGTCCATGTAGGGGCAAGAAAAAAAAAAAGCTCCTCCCATGAACCACAAATTACAAACCACAGCTGGGTGCTCTATAACTTTTGAATCACTCTTTGATTAAATTTTCTTTTGGATTGCAGAAATTCATTAAAATTGGAGACACTGTTTAATCTTCTTGTGACATGAGACTCTATCAGGCTGTCTACAAAGTACTGGGAGGCTGAGGATCACTTAAGTCCAGGTGAGGCTGTAGTCAGCCACAAAGGGCCACTGCACTCCAGCCTGGGTGAGACAAGACCCTTTCAGGGGGTAAACTGCATGCTTGCTTGCTGTGGTCATTAAAAACCCTAGTTTATAGGATAACAGGTCTGCCTGTTTGAAGATGAAAAATAATTCCTTTTAAAATTTGCCCTACTCAATCTCAATTTCCTTCTCAGTCACATTTTAACTTTTAAACAACTAATCATTCCCATCTACAGATTAAGGTATATATGCCACCAAAACATTCTTTGCCACCTTAAAAATTCCTTAAAATAGTTTATAAACTAGGCCGGGTGCTGTGGCTCAAGCCTGTAATCTCAGCCCTTTGGGAGGCCAAGGCGGGCGGATTGCCTGAGGTCATAAATTCGAGACCAGTCTGGCCAACATGATGAAATTCAGTCTTCACCAAAAATACAAAAATTAATGGGGCATGATGGCGGGTGTCTGTAATCCCAGCAACTTGGGAGACTGTGGCAGGAGGATAGCTTGAACCTGGGAGGCGGAGGTTGCAGTGAGCCAAAATCATACCAACGCACTCCAGCCTGGCGACAGAGCGAGACTCCGTCTCAGAAAACACACACTCTCTCTCTCTCTCTCTCTCTCTCACACACACACACACACACACGCACACAAAACACCCTAAACTTAACTTTTCTAACTTTCCACCGCCTCCCCCACAACCTATAAAACCAACTCCTATCCCACCGCCCTTCGCTGACTTCATTTTTGGCCTCGGCCCGCCTGCACCCAGGTGAATAAACAGTCTTGTTGTGAGGCCGGGCGCGGTGGCTCACGCCTGTAATCCCAGTACTTTGGGAGGCCGAGGCGGGTGGATCACGAAGTCAAGAGATCGAGACCATCCTGGCCAACAAGGCGAAACCCCGTCTCTACTAAAAATACAAAAATTAGCCGGGTGTTTGGCATACACCTGTAGTCCCAGCTACTCGGGAGGCTGAGGCGGAAGAATAGCTTGAACCCGGGAGGTGGTGGAGGTTGCAGTAAGCCGAGACTGTGCCACTGCGCTCCAACCTGGCGACAGAGCAAGACTCCGTATCAAAAAAAACAAAAAACAAAAAAAACCAGTCTTGTTGCTCACACAAAGCCTGTTGGGGGTCTCTTTATTCAGCGTGCGCGTTTTAACACTGGGTTCAAGCGATTCTCCTGCTTCAGCCTCCTGAGTAGCCAGGACTACAGGCGTGCGCAACCACGCCCAGCTAATTTTCGTATTTTTAGTAGAGATGGGGTTTCACCATGTTGGCCAGGATGGTCTCGGACTCTCGACTGCGTGATCCGCCAGCCTCGGCCTCCCAAAGTGCTGGGATTACAGGCGTGAGTGCGCCGGGCCGGCAGCCGCCATCTTATGGCTGAAGGCCGAGCCGGGAAAGAACTCTGCGCGCAGATTGTGGGGCTGACTGCAGGAAGGCCCGAGTCCCGCCACAGTCACTTCCCACCAGACCCAACCAGCCCTTTCCCCGCTGTCTCGGGACGTCGGACCCGGCACTCTCACCATTTCTAGGCTTCCAGGGTGTCCTGGCATGTTAGCTGTGGATCGCCCAATACCTGCCGGTCACAGGCCCACAGAGGCTTGGCCTCTAGGAGCAGAAACTGAGCAGGGAAGACGAGACCCGGAGCTCGGGCTGCAGCGAGACAAAAGCCGCGCCAAACCCGGAAGCCGACCTGTCCGCTCTAGCTGCGTGTCCGATTGGACGGTTTCCAGCCCAGCGTTTCTGATTGGATAATGTTTAAGACCCGCCCCCTCAGGCCCTGAATGACAGAGAATGTGCTCAGATGCTGGGCAGAATGAAGAGTGACAGCCTAGGCTGCAGCGTTTTCAGGCAGTGCTTCCTCCCTGAGCTGAGCCAGGCCCATCCCAGAGGATATTTGCCTTTAACTGTGTGTATCAAGTTATATGCATTTATAAATAATATATTGCCGGGCGCGGTGGCTCAAGCCTGTAATCCCAGCACTTTGGGAGGCCGAGGCAGGTGGATCACGAGGTCAAGAGATCGAGACCATCCTGGTCAACATGGTGAAACCCCATCTCTACTAAAAAAACAAAACATTAGCTGGGCATGGTGGCGCGTGCCTGTAATCCCAGCTACTCGGGATGCTGAGGCAGGAGAATTGCCTGAACCCAGAGGCGGAGGTTGTGGTGAGCCGAGATTGCGCCATTGCACTCCAGCCTGGGTAACAAGAGCGAAACTCTGTCTCAAAAAAATAATAATAAATGATAATAATAATAATCTATTATATGGCTATTCACAAATTAAAAGAATATAATAGGCCGGGCGCTGTGGCTCACGCCTGTAATCCTAGCATTTTGGGAGGCCGAGGTGTGTGGATCACCTGAGGTCAGGAGTTCAAGGCCAGCCTGGCCATCATGGTGAAACCCCATCTTTTTTTTTTTTGAGACGGAGTTTCACTCTTGTTACCCAGGCTGGAGTGCAATGGTGCGATCTCGGCTCACCGCAACCTCCGCCTCCTGGGTTCAGGCAATTCTCCTGCCTCAGCCTCCTGAGTAGCTGGGATTACAGGCACGAGCCACCATGCCCAGCTAATGTTTTGTATTTTTAGTAGAGACGGGGTTTCACCATGTTGACCAGGATGGTCTTGATCTCTTGACCTCGTGATCCACCCGTCTCGGCCTCCCAAAGTGCTGGGATTACAGGCTTGAGCCACTGGGCCCAGCAAAACCCCATCTTTATTTAAAAAAAAAAGAAAAAGAAAAAAGAATATAATAATTATTTTAAAATTTCAGCTTTTACTGGTCATTAGAGAAATGCAAATCAAAACTACATTGAGATAAAAAAATAAAAATAAAAAATTTCAGCTTTTATAACCTTCCTGACTGCTGATCCTTTGAGCAAGCAGCCTGTGATTTTACAAAGGAGTCAATCCCCTGAAATATAATGGAAGCCACATGTGAATTTTAAATTTTCTAGTAGCCAAACTTTAAAAACAAGAAATAGGTGGACTTGACTGTAACAATTTAACCCAACATATCCAAAATATTATAATTTTAATATGTGAACAATATGTAATTATTAATGAATACATATATTTGGAGCTAAATCGTTGAACTCTGTATTTTACCTTCCTAGCACATCGCAATTCAGACCAGCCACATTTTAGACACTCAGCTGCCACACATGGCTAGTAGCTGTTACATTGAAGTGAAGCTCTGACAACAGCAGGGTGAAAGTCCTCAACATCCTCTTTCTGCCGGAGGTAAGGTGATAGCCTGTCTTTACCAACATCTCTTTTCAGTTCTGAGGGTGAAACAGGAAGAGTGACCATAGAAAGAGCAGAGGGCAGCAGGAATATAATAACCACGGGTAGACCACTGCCATCCCTCTTCCAGAGATCAGACAGTGAACAAAGGATGATGGGTCCACAGTAGAAAAAAACTATGTCTTTAGATCTGTCCACAGTCTTGACCTGCAATGTTTAGATAAGAAGAAAATCAATTAAAGGCAAACTTATTCTGCTATGCGGCCTTGGAGCTAATGGTCAGGCTGTTGTCTATTTTCCACTGCGGTGTGGGGTACTTGTGAGTATAAGCACCAATCACATACATACATGTCTACATGTATTTCTGCCTGACTCAGGGAAAAATCAGTACTTTCAGGGTGCCCACTGTTAGAAGGTAACTAGTAATCAACCTGTCATTAAATCCTGGCATCCTAACTGCACAGGGTGCATGTATTAGTTAGCTCTAACAGCATAACTAAACATCCAAAACTTATTGGGTCATAATTGAGATGGTCAGCCATTAAGGCTGGGCTCAATGGGGCCATTCTTCTAGTCTCAACTGAGCTCCTTCAGACATGTATCATCAGCTGCTTGTTGACTACACAGCTGTGTTTCTGGGAGTGAGCTTCTGGTTCTGGGGCTGTCAAAAGGGGCACCTTGCTTCTCCTCCCCATGGTATCTTATCCTCCAGTTGGCTAACATGGGCTTTTTTTTTTTTATGGTGATAACAGCATTATGAGATAAAAATAGAAGCATTCAAGACCATTTGAGTCTAGGCCTCAAACTAGCCCACTGTCATGTTCACAGGTTTCCACTGTCCTGAGCAAATAAGGCCAGTCAGATCCAATGTTCAGAAAACACATTCTGGATCTTGATGAGCACAGCTGTAAAAGCACCTGGCAATGGACATGTATACAGGAGAAATGAAAAATTGCCACCATTTTTGCAATCAGTATCATTCCGCCCTTTTTTGTTTATGTTGCTTATAGAACTCTTCCATGGCAAGAAACTTTTTCAAAGACCCACAGCTACTAAGTGGCTGGGCTGAGACTCAGGATCAACCATGTCTGACTCCAAAGCCCATGCACCTCCATAGATCACACTATGATGCTAAAGTAGCTGCCACAGACCCTTGAAATCCTGGATAGTGACACTTCTATGATAGAATCAAGATCCCCTTTAGATTTGTGGCTATATAATACTGTTTGTTATTGGGAATAAGCCGCTCAAGAAATTGCAGAAGCACACGGTGGCTCACACCTGTAATCCTAGCACTTTGGGAGGCGGAGATGGGAGAATGACATGAGCTCAGGAGTTCAAGTGCAGCCTGCACAACATAGTAAGATCCTGTCTCCATGAAAATAATGTGAAAATTAGCTGGACATAATGGGGCAAGACTGTAGTCCCTGCTACTTGGGTGACTGGGGCAGGAGGATTACTGGACCCTGGAATTTGGAGGCTGCAGTGAGCCATGATTAGTTACACCACTGCACTCCAGTTGGGATGATAGAGTGAGACTCTGTCTCAAAAAAAAAAAAGAAGAAAAGAAGAAATTGCAGACACAATTTTAAAAGACATAGAATAATTTGGGAAAACGGCTGAGGAATAAGTTTATGAAATCAAAGTCCAACAACACATTATGTATTTTTCATCATAGAAAAAAAATTTGAAAACTTTTAAAAGAAAAAAACTTTAGGGAAACCAAATTTAACAGAGTTTAATCAAGCAAAGTCTGATTTGCAAATCAGGCAGCCTGTGGGTCCAGAGTAGGCTCAGAGAGACTCTAGTACAGCCAAATGGTGGAAGAAAGAAGATTTATGGACAGAAAAAGCAAAGTGACATACAGAAAATGAAAGTGAGATACAGAAAATGAAAGTGAGATGCAGAAACAGCCAGATTGGTGACAGCCTGGGATTTGCGTCATTTGAACAAGATTTGAACAGTTGATATTCTTTTAGTGGCAAAAACACAGTGGTTGGTACAAGAATGGGTTACAGTCTATTTATGTATCCAGTTAGGTTTCAGTTTACTATGTACAAAAAAAAACCCTATTAATCAAAATTAAACACAATAGGTCAGGTGTGGTGGCTCACGCCTGTAATCCTAACACTTTGGGAGGCTGAGGCAGGCAGATCACTTGAGGTCAGGAGTTGAATTTTCAGTTTGATTATGTCACATTTAGCATGAGTGACTCCATTTTGGTTTGATTCGGTATGTTTGGGCCTAGTGCACAAGCGCAGTCTGGAATAATGGCCTCTAATATTTTTGTTTTAAAAATTCCTCCCTTTTAGTTAAATTTTCACATAGGTCAAAGTGTGACCAAAACACAGGACCTTAGTGCCACTCTCAATTTTTATCATTTTGGGCTTTTGTCGCTGTTATGTCATTCATAGGTTATGGTGTCCCCATGGTTACCTATGTCTTTGAGTTTTTCTCATTCCAGTTAAAGAGAAACCATTTGACATTCTAGAGATGACTATATGCAAATGCTCATAACTTTTAAAAGAATACAGTGCAGTAGGGAGACACTATTTTGACTTTTAAGAGGATAACACCAAAAGTTTCAAGTATGCTTATTAGCCAGGATCCCCATGCACCAATCAACTAAAATTAAATAGATCAAATAATTAAACAGATAAATGGTCTACTCATTTCAACCCAGAAACCTGTTCATTAATCCCCTACAGCTAAATCTCTGATAATACCTGATGTATTTCTCCATGTGCAACTACAGATATTAACAACTACACAGGTACATCTCTGTTCATCCAGTAAGTAATCTAGAAAGATTCTATTATTTAGCACAACTTTAGTAAGAAAATTTAAAGTCTATAGTATAACTGTAGCTTGCATTTATTTATTTTTATTTTTTATTTTATTTAAATTTTTTTTTAATTTCTTAGGAAGACCTCACCCGAAGCATTTATTTATTTATGTATTTATTTATTTTTTTTTTTGAGACAGAGTTTTGCTCTTGATGCCCAGGCTGGAGTGCAATGGCGTGATCTTGGCTCACTGCAGCCTCCACCTTCTGGGTTCAAGTGATTCTCCTTCCTCAGCCTCCTGAGTAGTTGGAATTACATGCATGTGCCACCATGCCCAGCTAAACCGTAGCTTTTAGAGTAGAATCTGCTATAGAGCCTATTATGGGAGATAAATTTCTAATCATTGCCCTATTTACTCTAAAACATGGGAAAAAAAGACCTAACAAATCATGCTCATTTAGAAGAGTAATGGCCTCCTGGCAATGATCCAAACCTATTCTGAATAAATTCTCTTTAACTTATAAACTAGGTTAAGAGAAGTGGACCAGTATTGTTTCTGATATTATGAGGCAGCAAATATCCTTTTAGTAATTATCACCGACATTGGCCCTTCATCTTTTACCTATCAAGATACAAGTATTTTTATTTTTATTTTTTTATTTTATTGTATTTTATTTATTTATTTTTGAGACAGAGGCTCGCTCCGTCGCCGGGAGCCAGGCTGGAATGCAGTGGTGAGACCTCGGCTCACTGCAACCTCTGCCTCCTGGATTCGAGCAATTCTCCTGCCTCAGCCTCCTGAGTAGCTGGGACTACAGGTACACGCCACCACGCCCAGCTAATTTTTGTATTTTTAGTAGAGACGGGGTCTCACCATGCTGGCCAGGATGGTCTCGATCTCTTGATCTCGTGATCCGCCTGCCTCGGCCTCCCAAAGTACTGGGATTACAGGCATGAGCCACCGCGCCCGGCCACAAGCATTTTAATATATAAAATTGGCTGCAAAATCGTCTACATATAAAATTATACCTCATGAGTGCACACGAGAGACCCCTTTTTTATTTCTGTCGTTTGGACAGCCTAAGAAGTTAACAGTGAACTAAGAGTGTCATGAGAGCAGAAATGTTTTATTTTTTGATCTTGTGAAAAAAAAGCTATCTACAACAAAGTTGCCGTCTGCTTTTCAGGAGAAACTTCCCTGGTTAGCTTTACCTTAAGATCTCCTATGGGTTTAAAATTGCAAGAGTTTGGAGGGGCTCTTCTGAGTTGTCAGATTATGAATCCAGGGTTTAAGGTCCTGAAGTCTTGCTGCAGTATAGATGGCAGGCAGAGTCAATCTCTGGGTTCTAGATTATAAAGGGTTTTACTGTCCTCAGTCAGTAGACTACTAAAAGCATCATTTACTTGGTGAAAATATGCTTTGGCATAACACATTAAAGCCTTGCTGCATTTAGTAATATTGGACTTCAGTAGCAGAAGATACATGAGGTTCTATTATGAGATGCATATGCCTTCCAGTGACTATTTTATAAGGGTCAACACCCTTTTTTTCACTTTAAGTGGATCTGATTTTCATCAATCTGCAATTACAAAAGCAATCCAGTCAATTTAGCTAGCTTTTCTCAATACTATTTTATCTGTAATACCTTATTTAACATTTTCACAACTTATCTAGTGAAATAAGTATCTTGATCATCGGAGACTTTTTCACAAATGTCCCATGACAAAAACCTGTTTCCTAATATCCTTTTAGCAACTGTTATAACATCAGCCGTCTTACTTGAGAAAGCTTTTATACTACCAGAAAACATGCATTATAAATTACAAATGAATAAAATCTCTGTATAAATATTTAAATGGCCTATCAGGTAGCAGAAAATGAAGTTTTGATTGTCTTCTGAGTATTGTATGTTTGACAAGCAAATTGTTATAACCTATTCTAGAAATCTAGAATAGTCACCACACACACATACACAATATATATTTCATTTAGATTATATCTTATCTCTTCTTTGATGAATAAGGGAACACAGCATTTTTAATAATGGAAGCTTTAAGAACTCAGGAATGAACAAATGTCTGTTGGCTGTTTAGGTTCTTCATGAGTCCACATTTAACATTAAATTTATGTCCTCTTCAATACCGAGTTTGTTTCTCCAATTTAAGTGCATAGCTTTGGTATCTGGGGTTATCACACGTAATTTGATTTGCACAACAACGTTTATTCAAATGGCATATCTAAAAAATTTAGTGCTGGCTGAGTTAGCATAAGTATGTGGTAGAGTATTTTCCTGATATTCAATTATTTTTTGTTTTGCCTGGGTTAGCAGTTTTATGATTCAGTCTGTTTATTAGAATTATCACAGTCCGTACCCACTTCAAACAATAAGATCCTAAAATGATCAGAAACCTGGTATTCAAGTCTTCTGGGCCCTTTCCATCTTTTCATGAACCTTCTTCACTTTTTTTTTTTTTTTTTTTTTTTTGAGACAGAGTCTGGCTCTGTATCCCAGGCTGGAGTGCAGTGGCGTGATCTTGGCTCACTGCAACCTCCGCTCTTCCTGGGTCCTGGTTCAAGCAATTCTCCTGCCTCAGCCTGCCGAGTAGCTGGAATTACAGGCACACACCACCATGCCCAGCTAATTTTTGTATTTTTAGTAGAGATAGGTTTTCACCATGTTGGCCAGGCTAGTCTTAAACTCCTGACCTCGTGATTCACCATCCTTGGCCTCCCAAAGTTCTGGGATTACAGGCATGAGCCACCACCCCCAGCCTCATGAACCTCTTAAAGACACAATAGTCTAGAATTCTAGAATTTTGCATGCTTTTGAAGTTTTTAGAAAATATATCAGTATTAAACCATTAACGGTGGAAATGGCTCAAAATGGTTATAAAGAAACAAATAAGAAATGTTGATGCTATCTGTGGCCTACAATAATTTATCATAATAACCATAATCAGAACTAATAGCATATACTCAGATATACTGGACTTTTAGAAATTACATATAATTAGGCCGGGTGCAGCGGCGCAAGCCTGTAATCCCAGCGCTTTGGGAGGCCGAGGCAGGTGGATCACGAGGTCAGAAGTTCAAGACCAGCCTGGCCAACATGGTGAAACCCCGTCTCTAAAACAAAACAAAACAAAAACAAAACAAAAGAAATTACATATAATTTTGGAACAAATATTAATAACGTATTTATTAAAATATAATTTAAAGAGGTCAAATATCATTTTTAATTTGACAATGCTTCCCATGTAGTTTCACATATCAAATAATCCTGTTCATCACTCTTTTGGATGCTCCATTGGCCCTCTGTAGCATCCAAGAGTTAGGGGTCAAAAAAAACCAGGGAGTTTTAAACTGAAGTGTGATTTTGGAAAGCCTGTCAAATATATCAAATGGTGAAAACACTTTATCAAAGGAACGGAGGTGGTGGCTCACGCCTATAATCTCAGCACTTTGGGTGGCTGAGATGGGCGGACGATCACAAGGTCAGGAGATTGAGACCATCCTGGCTAACACAGTGAAACCCCGTCTCTACTAAAAGTACAAGAAATTAATGGCCGGGCGCGGTGGCTCATGCCTGTAATCCCAGCACTTTGGGAGGCCGAGGCGGGCAGATCACCTGAGGTCAGGAGTTTGAGACCATCCTGGCCAACATGGTGAAACCCCGTCTCAAAAAAAAAAAAAAAGAAAAGAAAGAAAGAAATTAGCCAAGTGTGTTGGCATGCGCCTGTAGTCCCAACTACTCAGAAGGCTGAGGCAGGAGAATGGCTTGAACCCTGGTGGCGGAGGTTGCAATGAGCCAAGATCGCGCCATTGCACTCCAGCCTGGGCAACAAGAGAGAAACTCCATCTCAAAAAAAAAAAAAAAACTAAACTAAAAAATTTCAGGCAGAGTCTTGTTCTGTCACCCAGGTGAGAGTATAGTAGCATGATCACAGCTCACTGCAGCCTCGACCTCTCAGGCTCAAGCAATTCTTTCACCTCATTTTTACGCTTTTTGGAGAGATGAGTTCTCACCATATTGCTCGGGCTGGTCTCAAAATGTTGGGCTCAAGAAATTCGCCTGCCTTAGCCTCCTAATGTGCTGAGATTGTAGTCATGAGCCCCCCTGCACCCAGCAATTGTAAAATTCTTTTTTTTTTTTTTTTTTTTTTTTTTGAGACGGAGTCTCGCTCTTGTTACCCAGGCTGGAGTGCAATGGCGCGATCTCGGCTCACCGCAACCTCCGCCTCCTGGGTTCAGGCAATTCTCCTGCCTCAGCCTCCTGAATAGCTGGGATTACAGGCACGTGCCACCATGCTCAGCTAATTTTTTGTATTTTTAGTAGAGACAGGGTTTCACCATGTTGACCAGGATGGTCTCGATCTCTTGACCTCGTGATCCACCCGCCTCGGCCTCCCAAAGTGCTGGGATTACAGGCTTGAGCCACCGCGCCCGGCCCAATTGTAAAATTCTTAATTTAATTTTGATTTTGCTAGATATTACTTGTTGAATTTACTTTAGTCAATGATTTATATTGCTATTTACAACGCTCAGAAAATACTATCTCCTGGGTAGTATTTTAGGCCTAAACCCTTTTCATTTAAAATAATTGTCTGGTGTTTGAAAATAATGGGTATTTTATATTTACTGGTGTATTTTATTTATTACTGTACCAAAAATACAACCAATGCCAAATTATTCAAACTTTCTTTTTTAGAAGCACCAGAGTCCGTGAGGCATTTTATTTATAAATATATGTATTACATCCCTAGAAAAAGAATCCCAGGATTTTCCCTCCTGTGTGTTTTCGCCTTACTTCTTCATGGTCCATGATGCCAGCTGAGGTTGTCAATACAATGAAACCAAACTGGTGGGACGGAAGCAGATTATTCTGCCATTTTTCTAGATCTTTGAGTTGCACATTAAATCTGGGGCTGATCACACCACACTTGTTTAGCCTGCCTGTGAGGCTCACAACAATTTTCCCAGCTCTGTGATCATCAGTGATTTCAAATTCGCCAATGTAACCATGCTTCATCATCACAGTGAGAAACCGGACGATGACTTTGGAGCACGGCCTAATAAGCACCTGGCATTCGCCTCTCTTTTCGGCATTGTTGATGCTCTTGAGAGCATCAGCCAGGACATTCATGCGCACCATTGTGGCGGCACGGAAAGATGGCGGAAAGAGGACAGGAGGGGAGAGTGCACGGAGTTATGGGCCAAACTTTCTAATAAAGTTATTTAACATTATGCTCATGCAGTTGTTGCATACCAAAAGATTTAATTTCTATAATTACATTAATGGCTTTAAGTAATGGTCTATAATTACATTAATGGCCAGAAGTGAAAATGTGATAGAGGCTAGAAAAGAAAGTAGATGAAGAAAGAAAAAATGTTGATCAAAGTGTACAAAGTTTCACTTGGAATAAGATTGAGTGATTGCACAGAATGATTGCTATAATAAATAATAATGCATTCTATATTTCAAAATTGCTATAAAGAGATCTTATATGGGCCGTGCATGGTGGCTCACACCTGTAATCCCAGCAACTTGGGAGGCTGAGGCGGGCAGATCACCTGAGGTCAGGAGTTTGAGACTAGCCTGGTCAACAGGGTAACACCCTGTTAAAAAAAAAAACAAAAAAAAAAAAAAAAAAAAGAAAGAAAAAAAGATATTTTATATGTTTTTGACACAAAAATATCCTAAGTACGTGAGGTGATGAATTCTTTTTTTTTTTTCTTTTTTTTTTGAGACGGAGTTTCGCTCTTGTTACCCAGGCTGGAGTGCAATGGCGCAATCTCGGCTCACCGCAACCTCCGCCTCCTGGGTTCAGGCAATTCTCCTGCCTCAGCCTCCTGATTAGCTGGGACTACAGGCACGCGCCACCATGCCCAGCTAATTTTTTGTAGTTTTAGTAGAGACGGGGTTTCACCATGTTGACCAGGATGGCCTTGATCTCTTGACCTCCTGATCCACCCGCCTCGGCCTCCCAAAGTGCTGGGATTACAGGCTTGAGCCACCGCGCCCGGCCTGATGAATTCTTTAGTTAGCTTGATTTAAACATTTTACATCATAAACATATTAAAATATGACATAGTACCCAACAAATATATACAGTAATTATATTTCAATTACAAATATAATTGTTTTAAAGGTACAGGTTTTTGTTTTTTTTTTTGAGACGGAGTCTTCCTCTGTCACCCAGACTGGAGTGCAATGGCATGATCTCTGCTCTCCACAACATCCACCTCCTGGGTTCAAGCGATTCTCCTGCCTTAGCCTCCAGAGTAGCTGGGATTACAGGCGCATGCCACCACGCCTGGCTAATTTTTTGTATTTTTAGTAGAGTTGGGTTTCACCATATTGGCCAGGTTAGTCTCAAACTCCTGACCTTGTGATCTGCCCACCTTGGCCTCCCAAAATACTGGGATTACAGACATGAGCCACTGCGCTCAGCTGAAAATTTTTTATTCAATAAGTATTTGATATATTCACTTTAAACTCTTAGGAGTTAAGCTTATCAATGTTCAATGGCTTAGAATAATGCCTCACATATTTTATGCCCTAAATATGAATAACAGTAATTGTCAGATTATCTTTTGGTTATAGATTTCTTTAACTATACTATTATTTTGTTGCTGTTCTTAATAAAATTTAATTTTCTGGCCAGGTGTGGTGGCTCATACCTGTAATCCCAGCACTTTGGGAGGCTGAGGCAGGTAAATCATGAGGTCGGCAGACGGAGACCATCCTGGCTAACACAGTGAAACCCCATCTGTACTGAAAATACAAAAAATAAATTAGCTGGGCGTGGTGGTGTGCACCTCTAGTCTCAGCTACAAGGGAGGCTGAGGCAGGAGAATCACTTGAACGTGGCAGGCAGAGGTTGCAGTGAGCTGACATTGCGTCACTGCACTCTAGCCTGGGTGACAGAGAGAGACTGTGTCTCAAAAAATAAATAAATAGGCCGGGTGTAATGGCTCACGCCTGTAATCCAAGCACTTTGGAGGCCAAGGCGGGCGGATCACCTGAGGTCGGGAGCTCAAGACCAGCCTGACCAGCATGGTGAAACCCGTCTTTTTAAAAAATAAAAATAAATAAATAAATAAATAAAATTGCCGGGCGCGGTGGCTCAAGCCTGTAATCCCAGCACTTTGGGAGGCCGAGGCGGGTGGATCACGAGGTCAAGAGATCGAGACCATCCTAGTCAACATGGTGAAACCCCGTCTCTACTAAAAATACAAAAAATTAGCTGGGCGTGGTGGCACATGCCTGTAATCCCAGCGACTCAGGAGGTTGAGGCAGGAGAATTGCCTGAACCCGGGAGGCGGAGGTTGCGGTGAGCCGAGATCGCGCCATTGCACTCCAGCCTGGGTAACAAGAGTGAAACTCCGTCTCAAAAAAAAAAAAATAAAATAAAATAAAATAAATAAATAAATAAATAAAATTAATTTTTCTGTCACACCTAAATATTGATAACAATGAAAGAGAGGATTTCTTTGCCTGCTTTATAAATTCCAGAGTCAAATGGCAGTTTAGCTAAGGTTATATTAAGTAAGATGTTTGTTTTGAAAAGTTAACATGAGAATTAAATAACACAATTATATTCTGTATTCTAACAATGGAGAAAAATTTGAGTTACAAATTCATAGGGTTAAAGTCCTATTTTATATTTTTATTCCAAATTATTTCATGTCAAGTAACCAGAATATCAATTTTCATAGTATACTATGAAATATAGATATGATAGGCACAGATTATAGAAGTAAATTGAAAAACATTCTATAAATAGAATCTGTATATATATCTATACACACATACACAAACTTTTTTTTTTTTTTTTTTTTTTTTTTTTGAGAGGGAGTTTCGCTCT
>NW_022437260.1:19523-27215 GCF_009761245.1 Sapajus apella
ACAGGCACGCACCACCATGCCCAGCTAATTTTTTGCATTTTTGGTAGAGACGGGGTTTCACCATGTTGACCAGGGTGGTCTCGATCTCTTGACCTCGTGATCCACCCGCCTCGGCCTCCCAAAATGCTGAGATTACAGGCGTGAGCCACCGCGCCCGGTCTAGCATTATTTCTTCACCATTGATATTTTCCATTTCTGACTTGAAGTTACAAACTAACTCCAGCAGAAATATTTTTGGCTTACTATGGACAATCTGTTACACAGCAAGCTTTGTCACGCTTGTTTGCTACATTTTTGTATGAAAACATCTTCATAAGGCGAGCGCGGTGGCTCATGGCGGTAATCCCAGCACTTTGGGAGGCAGAGGCAGGCAGATCACGAGGTCAGGAGATGGAGACCATCCTGGCCAACATGGTGAAACCCGTCTGTACTAGAAATACAAAAAAATTTAGCCAGCCGTGATGGAATGTGCCTGTAGTTCCAGCTACTCCTGAGGCTGAGGAAGGAGAATCCTTTGAACCTGGGAGGCAGAGGTTGCAGAGCTGAGATCCCACCACTGCACTCCAGCCTGGGCGACAGAGGGAGACTCCATCTCATAAAAAAAACAAAAAACAAATCCTCCTAACTTCTGAAGCCTCCCTAGTACCTACCTGAACTAATTAGCTCAATAAATAAATATATTTACATGTCAATTATAGAAAGTGAAATGAATAACTAAAGTAGGTTTATATAGACTTCTCCAATTAAAGGAACAAAAGAGAATGTTCTAACTAAATAAGATATAACTTAAAACATGAATTGCGGAATTGCATCTAAAAATTATTTTGTGTGCACAACTAAATTTCATAAAAATCATTCTTATAATCCACCCCGTTCAGCTCACATAATGAAACTTCATAAAGTATAAAAGAAATGGCTCAAGCCTGTAATCCCAGCACTTTGGGAGGCCGAGGCGGGTGGATCACGAGGTCAAGAGATCGAGACCATCCTGGTCAACATGGTGAAACCCCGTCTCTACTACAAATACAAAAATTCAGCTGGGCATGGTGGCGTGTGCCTGTAATCCCAGCTACTCAGGAGGCTGAGGCAGGAGAATTGCCTGAACCCAGGAGGCGGAGGTTGCGGTGAGCCGAGATCGCGCCATTGCACTCCAGCCTGGGTAACAAGAGCGAAACTTCGTCTCAAAAAAAAAAAAAAGTATAAAAGAAAAAAAAAATAAAGTTACTTGCTCCATAATTTTCTCTTTTTTTTTTGGTGCTGTGACACGGATTCTCCATTTTCTTACACCTAATGTTTATCTTTAATGTTTGTGTATATTTAACTCTATGTAAATAAAAACTAAACTGTATGTATTTGGAGGCAGAGCAGCCACATACTCAAATAAAAATATGTAACTTTTTTCATGTTTATTCATGACAGAAATGTATGGATTTTATTTATTCTATATAATTTGTATAATTAAAATGATACTTTAGTTAATAACAATTGTACATTAAAATAATGAAAAGTCTAAGATTGGCTTGTAATACAAAGGATAAAGGCTGAAGGTAATGGAATTTTATATATCCTCATGTGACTAACACATATTATATGCCTGCATCAAAATATGTCATATATTGCATAAGCATATACACATACTATGTACCCACAGAAATTAAGAACACTAAGTTTAAATAAGACAAAAAAAATTTATCCCATGGAAACATTTTTTAACTTATTTGCAGATGAAAGCCACTGGTGAAAGAGATTACTAGAAACGTTATAGTCCATCATGTTACCAAACAGTATATTGTTACCATCTTTTACATACACCTTGAGTAAGGTGGAATAGGTTAGTTAGAAGCATAGTGATGCTTCATTAATGCACAAGGATCTTACTACATTAAAAAGTTATGTTTACATGTAATCTAAAAATTTTTAAATGTACTTCATTTAATTACATAAAATTACATTAAATAAAATGATATATACTAATTTAACTAATTTAAACTAAAATATGTTTTCTCACTATAATGCAGAAGAATATTACTCTGAAAACCTACCTCATGCATCACTACTAAGTTTCCCAAAAAAGAGCCTCTCCAATTACCTTTTCATCACGCATGTTACATTTTTTTTAAGACTGAGTTTCACTTTTGTTGCCCAGGTTGAAGTGCAATGGTATGATTTAGGCTGTGACCTTTGACTTACACATTCAAGTGATTTCCCTGTGTTAGTCTCCCAAGTAGCTGGGATTACAGGGATGTACCACCACACCTGGCCAATTTTTTTATTTTTAGTAGAGACAGGGTTTTGCCATGTTGGTGAGGCTGGTGTCAAACTCCTGACCTCAGGTGATCCACTCATCTCAGCCTCCCAAAGTGTTGGAATTACAAACGTGAGCTACTGTGCCCAGCTGTATCTTACATTTTAATATCCTTACTGTTCCACAAAAAATGTTTTACATAATGCCCACCTAATAATCTCTCATATCTTTGATGCAGCAACAATTGGTCACATGCTTTCACATGTGAATACAGGAGGAATGAAGAAACAGCATAAAGTTGAGTTTTATTTCATCATTACTCACTAAAAATCTGTAAGTTTTTCAAGATGAAACTGTACTTTAAATGTAATTATAACTCTGAAAATGTTCTACTTCTTTTAATGTTATATACAAATAATTTATCCACTCATTTTTAGTTTGTATTGTTTTCTATACTCAGCACTGATTTAGTGTAATGTCTGAAGTGTCAGTGCCTTAGGTATCTCTACTGTGAATTCTCTGACATTTATATAAATTTTGGATTAACATTTTTTCATATTTACTGCAGCTACAATATATTTTAGTATGAACCCTCTGGTATTTTTTTTTTTTTTTTTGGGACGGAGTTTCGCTCTTGTTACCCAGGCTGGAGTGCAATGGCGCGATCTCGGCTCACCGCAGCCTCCGCCTCCTGGGTTCAGGCAATTCTCCTGCCTCAGCCTCCTGAGTAGCTGGGATTACAGGCACGCGCCACCATGCCCAGCTAATTTTTTGTATTTTTAGTAGAGACGGGGTTTCACCGTGTTGACCAGGATGGTCTCGATCTCTTGACCTCGTGATCCACCCGCCTCGGCCTCCCAAAGTGCTGGGATTACAGGCTTGAGCCACCGCGCCCGGCCCCCTCTGGTATTTTTTATGCTGTGGTTTTTGAAACATGTTTTTCCAAACTTATTACACTGGTAGGGTTTCTCTGTAATATAAATTCCCTTATATTGAACAAAGTTTGTAACATAAACCAAGTACTGTATTACAGACTCTTATGTTTTATAAGCTATACATTTTTAAAACTGTTTTTATAAATTTATTACATTTCCAGGGGTTTCCTCCAATATAAATTTTCTGATGTTGAACAATATTTAAGCAACTGCTTCAGGGTTTTCTCTAGTACAAAATGTGTGTAAGATCGGTGATACAAATAATGGTACGATAGCCCTCTTTATATTTGTAATGTTTGTCTTCAGAATACTCCTCTTCACTTTAAAGGGCTATATTTTCTGAGCTTTTGACACTAATTGCATTTATAATGGTTTTATTAAGTGCAGACTCTCTAATGTTGAGTAAGATATGAGCAGATATTAACGGTTTTTCCATTCTTCTGTGTGTACACCTTTTCTGAAATAAAAATTATTTCCCATACAATAAGGTATGAGAATTAAAAGTTTTGCCACGTTCTTCATACTTGTAGTTGTTTACTCCAATATATATGACTTTACCTACAATCAAGTGTGACAACCATTTAAAGGCTTTGTCACATTCTTTACATTTCTAGGATTTCACACCAGTATAATTTATGTTTTATAAAGTTTGCGGTGTTGTCGAAATCACTGTCACAGCTTCAGGTTTGTTAAGTTTCTCTCCAGCATGAATTCTGTTATGTGTAGTAAGGTTTGAATATTGGTTGAAAGCTTTGCCACATTCTTTACATTTGTAGGGTTGCTCTTTAGTATGAATTCTCTTATGTGTATTAAGGTGTGAGGAATAGTTAAATGCTTTGCCACACTGATCACATTTGTAGGGTTGGTCTCCAGTATGAATTTTTTTATGTTCAATAAGGTTTGAGGATCGGTTAAAAGCTTTACCACATTTTTCACATTTGAAGGGTTTCTCTCCAGTATGAATAATCTTATGTGTAGAAAGGGTTGAGGATAGTTTAAAAGCTTTGCCACATTCTTCACATTTGTAGGGTTTCTCTCCAGTATGAATCTTCTTATGTTTAGTAAGGGTTGAGGACCACTTAAAGGCTTTGCCACATTTTTCACATTTGTAGGGTTTCTCTTCAGTGTGAATTATCTTATGTTTACTAAGAGTTGAGAACTGGTTAAAAGCTTTGCCGCATTCTTCACATTTGTAGGGTTTTCCTCCAGTATGAATTTTTTTATGTGTAGTAAGGTTTGAAGATTGGGTAAAAGCTTTGCCACATTCTTCACATTTGTATAATTTCTCTCCAGTATGAATTTTCTTATGTGTAGTAAGGTTTGAGGATTGGGTAAAAGCTTTGCCACATTCTTCACACTTGTAGGGTTTCTCTCCAGTGTGAATTCTCTTATGTTTGGTAAGAATTGAGAAATGGTTAAAAGCTTTGCCACATTCTTCACATTTGTAGGGTTTCTCCCCAGTATGAGTTATCTTATGTTCGGTAAGCTTTGAGGACCACTTAAAAGCTTTGCCACATTCTTCACATTTGTAGGGTTTCTTTTCAATGTGAATTTTCTTATGTTTAGTAAGGTTTGAGGACCGGCTAAAAGCTTTGCCGCATTCTTCACATTTGTAGGGTTTCTCTGCAGTATGAATTCTCTTATGTGTAGTAAGATTTGAGAACTGATTAAAGGCCTTGCCACATTCTTCACATTTGTAGGGTTTCTCTCCAGTATGAATTCTGTTATGTTTAGTCAGGGTTGAGGGCCAGTTAAAGGCTTTGCCACATTCTTCACATTTGTAGGGTTTCTCTCCAGTATGAGTTAACTTATGTTCGGTAAGCTTTGAGGACCACTTAAAAGCTTTGCCACATTCTTCACATTTGTAAGGTTTCTTTTCAGTATGAATTTTCTTATGTTTAGTAAGGTTTGAGGACCGGCTAAAAGCTTCACCACATTCTGTACATTTGTAGAATTTCTCTGCAGTATGGATTCTCTTATGTGTAGTAAGGTTTGAGAACTGGTTAAAGGCTTTGCCACATTCTTCACATGTGTAGGGTTTCTCTCCTGTATGAATTCTCTGATGCTTAGTAAGAGTTGAGGGCCAGTTAAAGGCTTTGCCACATTCTTCACATTTGTAGAGTTTGTGTCCAGTATCAATTTTTTTATGTGTAGTAAGGCGTGAGGACCTGTTCAAGGCTTTTCCACATTTATCACATGTGTAGGGTTTCTCCGCACTACAAATTCTCTTACGTTTAGTGATGATTGAAGGCCACTTAAAGGCTTTTCCACATTTTTCACATTTGCAGAAATTCACTCTCGTATGAATTATTTTATGTTGAGTTAGATGTGAAAGCATGCAAAATGATTTGCCACATTCTTTACATTTGAAAAGTTTTTTTTCAGTATGGCTTATCTTATGTCTGTTTGAATTTGAAAATTTATGAAAGGCTTTCACACATTTATCAAATAGAAATGTTTTTCTCTGGGTAGTTGGCAAACATTGGTTAAATCCATTATAACCTTCTCTGTGCATCTTACACTCATCCACACTTTTACAGTCTTTTTTTAAATGTAAATTTTTATGTTCACAGTTTTTATATCTTAGTGTCACTTTTTGGAAAGGATCTTTTAGATGTTGTTCTGGCCAAAAGTCTTGGGCAAAATGAGAACACGTAACTGAAAAAAATAAAAATAACAAATTATTCCACTTGCTAGACTCAGCAATAAATATACTTAGTATATTTAACACATAAAATTATACAAGGTGCATAAGCAAGATGGCACAGAAAAATACCACAGGCCCTTATTTATTTATAGGCATATATGTAACAAAAACATACTGATCAAAATGCACTGGTGAAAAATGTATAAATCAGTGAAGTGCCCCAGGTGAGCTCAACACAAAGAGCCACATAGAAAGAAAAGATAAATTGGTTACATTTACCCAAAACAGTTTTTTCTGCTCTCCAACATAATATAGTGCCTTTAGAAGTAAATTGCCAACTCCAATTATTTTGCATATAGGGGAATACCTGAGAGTGGATAATCTATAAAGAAAAAAGGTTTATTTTGCTCACAATTTGGCAGACTGTACAAGAAGCATGTGCCAGCACCTGCTTCTGGTGAGGGTCTCAGGAAGCTTACTGTTATGGTGGAAGGAAAAGAATGGAAATACCACATGGTAATAGAGAAAGTGTGAGGTGAAGGAGCCAGGTTCTTTCAATGAACCAACAGTCTTTTGAGTGTAACAGAGTGTAAACTGTTTTTTTTTTTTTCAGATGAAGTCTCATTCTGCCATCCAGGCTGCGGTGCCAGTGGCGCGATCTCAGCTCACTGCACCCTCCGCCTTCCAGGTTCAGGTGATTCTCCCGCCTCAGCCTCCAGGTAGCTGGGACTACAGGCGCATGCCACCACACCCAACTAACTTTTTTATTTTCAGTAGAGACAGGGTTTCACTATGTTGGCAAGGCTGGTCCCAAACTCCTGATCTCAGGTGATCTGCCGACCTCGGCCTCCCAAAGTTCTGGGGCTACAAACGTGAGTCACCGCGCCCAGCTGAGGGTAAACTTTTTTATTACTAAGAGGATGGTGCCAAGCCATTCATGAAGAATTCACCCCCATAACAAAAACACCTCTTTCCAGGTCCCACATCCAACATTGAAGATTACATTGCAGCATGAGGTTTAGAAACATGGACATCCAAACCATATCACAGACAAAGTATACTTAACAGACTCATACAAACCTTTCTAGTAAAAAGCAAGAGACTACACAATATTCTTATTTGCAATTTGTGTATTCTATTAGGATGAATACCAAGTTTTATTAAATTTAAGAATACCAGCTGGGTACAGCGGTTTATTGGCTATAATCCCAAAATTTGGGAAACAAAGGTAGGAGGATCACTTGGGGTCAGAAGTTTGAGACTAGCCAGGGCAACAGAGTGGGGCCCTGTCTCAACAAATAATTAAAAAAAAAATTAGCCAGGAATGTAGTGCATGTCTGTATACCCAGCTACTTTAGGGGCTGCGGCTGAAGGATCACTTGAGCCCAGGAATTTGAGGCTGCAGTGAGCCAAAATCATGCCACTGCATTCCAGTATGGGCAGCAGAGTAAGATCCTGTCTCAAAACAACGACTACAGCCAATAAATTTAAGAAGGCCAAAACTATACGCTGTGTTTTTTGACCAACATTGCGTAAAACTAGGAATTAAAAGCAAAACTAAAAAAATATGAAAATAAAACATACTTTTCAACAAATTCTTTTTTTTTTTTTTTAAGACAGAGTTTCGCAGCCGGGCGTGGTGGCTCAAGCCTGTAATCCCAGCACTTTGGGAGGCCGAGGCGGGTGGATCACAAGGTCAAGAGATCGAGACCATCCTGGTCAACATGGTGAAACCCCGTCTCTACTCAAAATACAAAAAATTAGCTGGGCATGGTGATGCATGCCTGTAATCCCAGCTACTCAGGAGGCTGAGGCAGAAGAATTGCCTGAACCCAGGAGGCGGAGGTTGCGGTGAGCCGAGATCG
>NW_022437260.1:27315-38100 GCF_009761245.1 Sapajus apella
CCATCTCAAAAAAAAAAAAAAAAAAAAAGACAGAGTTTCGCTCTTGTTGCTCAGGCTGGAGTGCAATGGTGTGATCTTGGCTCACCGCAACTTCTGCCTCCCAGGTTCAAGCCATTCTCCCCTCTCCGCCTCCCAAGTAGCTGGGATTACAGGCATGCACCACCATGCCCAGCTAATTTTTTGTATTTTTAGTAGAGATGGCGTTTCTCCACGCTGGTCAGGCTGGTCTTGAACTCCTGACATCAGGTGATCTGCCCACCTCAGCCTCCCAAAGTGCTGAGATTACAGACGTGAGCCACCGCGCCCGGCCTCAACATATTCTTGCTCAAGGATCAAAGAATTTAATTTTTGCAAAGTTGTCGATACAAGCTACAGTGATGAACTAATAATTTAATATAATCTCTACAAAAAATTCAATAGTACAATTTTTTACAGAAATATTCTTCACAATTTTAAAATTTGATTAAAAACTACAGCCAAACTATGAAAACAATAAAGAGGTATATTATACTTTCTGATTTCAAAACACAAAAGCTACAATAACAATGTGATACTGACACAAAGACAGAGAAGCAGATGAATAAACAGAATAAAGTGCCCTAAAATGAACCCTTCTGTTTCTGATCAAATGATCTTCCACAAAGTTGCCAAGAGCAAACAATAGAAAAACAAGTCTTCAAAAAATAATGTTGAAATGTGGATATCAAAAGTAATAAAATAAAGTTGGATCATTTCCTTAAATTATATATACAAATAATTTTTTTTTTTTTTTTTTTTTTTTGAAGACGGGGGTTTGCTTTTGTTACCCAGGCTGGAGTGCAATGGCACGATCTCGGCTCACCGCAACCTCCGCCTCCTGGGTTCAGGCAATTCTCCTGCCTCAGCCTCCTGAGTAGCTGGGATTACAGGCACGCACCACCATGCCCAGCTAATTTTTTTGTATTTTTAGTAGAGACGGGGTTTCACCATGTTGACCAGGATGGTCTCGATCTCTTGACCTCGTGATCCACCCGCCTCGGCCTCCCAAAGTGCTGGGATTACAGGCTTGAGCCACCGCGCCCGGCCATACAAATAATTTAAATAGCCAAAAAGAAGTAACTAACAAATCTTTTAAAAAGAAATATTGGGCTGGGCGCAGTGGCTCACGCCTGTAATCCTAGCACTTTGGGAGGCCGAGGCGGGTGGATCACGAGGTCAAGAGATCAAGACCATCCTGGTCAACATGGTGAAACCCCATCTCTACTAAAAATACAAAAAATCAGCTGGGCATGGTGGCGCGTGCCTGTAATCCCAGCTACTCAGGAGGCTGAGGCAGGAGAATTGCCTGAACCCAGGAGGCGGAGGTTGCGGTGAGCCAAGATCGCGCCATTGCACTCCAGCCTGGGTAAAAAGAGCGAAACCCCGTCTTAAAAAAAAAAAAAAAAAAAAAAAAGAAATATTAAAAAAAGACATGACATTGGTCTTGGCACCATTTTCTTAGATACAACCTTAAATGCATGAACAACAAAGAAAAGAACAGAAAAATTTAACTACATTATACCTCGATATATCAAAGAAAACATTCGATAGAGCGACAATGCCTCCTAGAAAATAAAAGTATTTGCAAATCCCATGTGATATTTATTCATTGATATTCAGAATATATAAATAACTCTTAAAACTGAACAATGAACGTGAATAATTTGATTTGGAAACGGACAAATAATTGAACTAAATTTTTTTTTTTTTTTTTTTGAGACGGAGTTTCACTCATGTTACCCAGGCTGGAGTGCAATGGCGCGATCTCGGCTCACCGCAACCTCCGCCTCCTGGGTTCAGGCAATTCTTCTGCCTCAGCCTCCTGAGTAGCTGGGATTACAGGCATGCATCACCATGCCCAGCTAATTTTTTGTATTTTGAGTAGAGACGGGGTTTCACCATGTTGACCAGGATGGTTTCGATCTCTTGACCTCATGATCCACCCGCCTCGGCCTCCCAAAGTGCTGGGATTACAGGCTTGAGCCACCGCGCCCGGCCTGAACTAAATTTTTATCAAAAATATACACATGGGAAGAAGTATTTGAAAACACAAAATTACGATTTGTAGAGAAATGCATAAAAATCGCAATGAAAAACAAAATCGCCTCACACCCATTTAGAATGGCCACTATAAATTTTTTTAAAACACAAAATCTGTTGATGATGCAATAAAAATAAACCTGTCAGGTGGAGGGGCTCACATCTTTAATCCCAACATTCTGGGAGGGCGAGACAGGTAAATATCCTTAGGTCAGGAGTTCAAGACTAGCCTGGCAAACATGGGATAACCTCATCTCTGCTAAAAACACAAAAATTAGTGAAGCATGGTGGTGGGTGCCTATAAATCTCAGCTACTCCAGAGGCTGAGGCAGAATTGTTTGAATCTGGGACATGGGGGCTGCTGTGAGCTGAGATCGAGTCACTGCACTCCAGTCTAGGTGACAGAGTAAGACCCAATATCAAAAAAAAAAAAAAAAAATCTATGTTGATTGGTGGTGGAAAACAAGTATGCAGCCATTATTTAAAATGTTATGTTTCTCAAATAATTAAAAATGAAATTATCATCAAATACAGAAATCTCATTTATGAATCTATATTCATGACAGAAAACACAGGACCTGTACGACATATTTGAACATCCATATTTATTGTATCAGTAGGCACAAAAGCCAAAAGGCTGAAGAAACTTAGATGTTTCTTGATTGATAAATATATCAAAAAATAATTTTTTTTTTTTTTTGAGACGGAGTTTCACTCTTGTTACCCAGGCTGGAGTGCAATGGCACGATCTCGGCTCACCGCAACCTCCGCCTCCTGGGTTCAGGCAATTCTCCTGCCTCAACCTCCTGAGTAGTTGGGATTACAGGCACGTGCCACCATGCCCAGCTAATGTTTTTGTATTTTTAGTAGAGACGGGGTTTGACCATGTTGACCAGGATGGTCTCGATCTCTTGACCTCGTGATCCACCCGCCTCGGCCTCCCAAAGTGCTGGGATTACAGGCTTGAGCCACCGCGCCCGGCCAAAATTTTTTTTTTTAAGATGGGGTTTCACCATGTTGGCCAGGTTGGTCTTGAACTCTTGACCTCAAGTGATCCACCTGCCTCGGCCTCCCAAAGTGCTGGGATTATAGGCGTGAGCCACTGTATCTGGCCCAGCAAACTTAAATTTATAAGCAAGTATATTAGTAAATATGGAGTGGCTATTACCTAATTTACTTCAGACATAACATGCAAATTCTCATATAATTGTCCTAAATGTCTGATTCCAAAATTATAGACAAATTTGAAATAAAAAACAAACTGGGTCAGGCACAGTGGCTCATGCCTGTAATCCCAGCACTGTGAGAGGTTGAGGTGGGTAGATAATTTGAGGTCGGAAGTTTTGGACCAACCTGACCAATGTGGTAAAAAATCCCGTATCTACTTAAAATATAGAAAAATTAGCCAGGTTTGATGGTGGATAACTGCAACCTCAGCTAATTGGGAGGCCGAGGCAGGAGAATCAGTTGAACCTGACAAGTGGAGGTTGTAGTGAGCTGAGATTGTGTCATTGCATTCCAGCCTGGCCGACAGAGCAAGACTCTGACTAAAAAAAAAAAAGAAGAAAAAAGAAAAAAAAAAAAAAAAAAAAAAACCTAAAAACTAAAAATGTATAAGAAGAGTAACATCAGTAAGATGGAAAAATAAAAGGTGCCCAGGTACCCTACTGGCTTACTCCCATAGAGCAAGAAAATTTGTCAGCCATCCCAGACAAAAATGCCTTTATGAGAGCCAGGCATCATGGCTCACACCTGTAATAACAACTACATAGTACATTGAGGTTGGAGAATTGCTTCAGGCTAGGATTTTAAGATCAGGCTAGGTTATGTAGCAAGATCCCATCTCAAAAATAAGTGCCTTTGAAAGCTTTGAGATCCAGGGAGGTAGTTGTAAAACTCTCATATAGCCCAAGATTAAGGAGTTGGTTTTTTTTTTTTAGAATGCAGGCTCTCATTCAGGTGGCAAACTACAGGACCCCTGTTCTTAACTACAGACCAGAAAATGGCCCACCCAACTTGGTCCCACAGAAAATTCTGAACTTACTCTGTAACCATCCCAAACTGCTTCCAGCCACCGTCTATAAGAGATCCTGTTTTTCAAAAGGCCTGGAGGAAGACACCAGTTTATAGCCATGCAGGCCTTTACTACGGACCCTGAAGCAGTTCAGTGACTGTTCCAGCTTCCTGAGCCATAGTTTATGGCCAGTTCTGCCTCCTAGAAACCCACACAGTTACCTGGGGAAATCTTCTCTAGGACTCAGTGAAAGGCATACTCATCCACGTCCTGATATAAAGCCCACCATATGCAGACCTAACTACAAAAACCTGCTCTAGTGCCTGCCCTATAGAGCAAAGTCCTGAAGGATATTCCCTCTGTCCAAAAATAAAATGGAAATTACAACTACCCAAGTCCCTTGTAACAAGCCAACTAAAAAAGTGGCCTGTAGGGCAGACTCAGCAGCCTTGTGATCAAGCTATGACACCTCTCCACTACAGGCCAGGAGCAGTGGCTCATGCCTGTAATCCCAGCACTTTGGGAGGCTGAGGCAGACAGATCACTTGAGGTTAGGTGTTTGAGACCAACATGTCAAAACCCTGTCTCTACTAAAAATTCAAAAATTAGCCAGGCATGGTAGTACATGCCTGTAATCCCAGCTACTCGGGAGGCTGAAGGAGGAGAATTGCTTGAACCCGGCAGGTGGAGGTTGCAGTGAGATGAGATCCTGCCACTGCACTCCAGCCTGGGTGATATAGCAAGACTCTGTCTTTAAAAAAAAAAAAAAAAAAAGCCATGTTATCCAAAGTGAGCTATAAATTTTATAAACTTTCTATCAAAGTTCCTGTGGCATTTTTTTCACAGTAATGGAAAATGTAATTCTAAAATATACATGAAACTAGAATAAATTTGAACAAAGCAATTTTGAAAAAGAACAAAGCAGAGAAACATCGTAATTCATAATTTCAAATTATGTAAAGACTATAGTAATAAAAACAGGATGAACTGTGCAGAAAATACACACAAAAATCCAATGGAACAGAAAGTACTACTTACACATTTCAGATGTGATGCAAAAAAAGAACTTAAAAAATAGTTTAATATAGAGTTTCTCAAAAGTATGCAGACATTTGTGTGTCCCCAAAAAGAATGAAAAAGCAGTCAAATTGTGCAGTCTCTTAAATGTCACGAAGAGGACTTTGGCTCACACAGTAAACTTGAAGGAAGATCACCAAAGGGAAATTAGAATCCTGAGACAATTTAAAAGCATCAGACAAAAGATGTCCCTATGTGAAAGCAAAATGAAAAAACTTGGAACACAGCTTCTCAAGTCATATTTTAAGGACTGGCTTTCTTAACCTTTGCACTTCTCATCTGTGTTGTCTGCTGTATTGACTTTCACTCTCACCTACCTGAGGATTTGGCAACCATCTCATGTCTCTTCATATTCCAAGGTTCTTTTTCTTGCTCCAGACAGGTGATCAGGTCTGGCTTAGAGACAGCAATGCCTGTTTTAATAAAAAGTAATTACATGAATCTTGTTCATATTCTCCAATTATTAATCTAGTAATGTGTCCAGTATGAAGGGTGTGATAGAATATCCTAATAATTAATCCCAAAATACTAATTTTTATTTTTGGAGATGGAGTCTTAATCTGTCACCAAGGCTGGAGTCCAGAGGTGTGATCTCAGCTCACTGCAATCTCTGCCTCCTCGGTTCAAGCGATTCCAATGCCTCAGCCTCCCAAGTAGCTGGGATTACACTATGCCTGGTTAATCTTTGCATTTTTAGTAGAGACAGGGTTTTAGTAGAACAAGCACCTGCTACCACAATAGGCTACTTTTTTTTTTTTTTTGTATTTTTATTAGAGACGGGGTTTTACCATGTTGGTCAGGCTGGTCTTGAACTCCTAACCTCAGGGTGATCTGCCTGCCTTGGCCTTCCAAAGTGCTGGGATCATAGGCATGAGCCACCATACCTGGCCCCAAAATACTAATTTTTCTTTCTTGTTTTCATTCATTCTTTCTTTCTTTTTTTTTTTTTTTTGAGACAGAGTCTTGCTCTGTTCCCCAGGCTAGAGTGCAATGGTGTGATCTTGGATCACTGCAACCTCTGTCTCCCGAGTTGAAGCGGTTCTTCTGCCTCAGCCTCCTGAGTACCTGAGATTACAGGTGCCAGCCACCACACCCAGCTAATTTTCGTATTTTTAGTAGAGACAGGGTTTCACTATCTTGGCCAGGCTGGTCTCAAACTCCTGACTTCATGATCCACCCGCCTCGGCCTCCCAAAGTGCTGGGATTACAGCTGTGTTCCACCATACCCAGCCTAATTTTTAACAAAAATTTATTTTATTTTATTTTATTTATTTATTTTTTGAGACGGAGTTTCGCTCTTGTTACTCAGGCTGGAGTGCAATGGCGCCATCTCGGCTCACCGCAACCTCCGCCTCCTGGGTTCAGGCAATTCTCCTGCCTCAGCCTCCTGAGTAGCTGGGATTACAGGCATGTGCCACCATGCCCAGCTAATGTTTTGTATTTTTAGTAGAGACGGGGTTTCACCATGTTGACCAGGATGGTCTCGATCTCTTGACCTCGTGATCCACCCGCCTCAGCCTCCCAAAGTGCTGGGATTACAGGCTTGAGCCACCGCACCCGGCCTATTTTATTATTTTTTTTAGATGGAGTCTTGCTCTGTTGCCCAGGATGGAGTACAGAGGTGCAATCACAGCTCACTGCAACCTCCGCCTCCCAGGTTCAAGCCATTCTCCTGCCTCAACTTCCTGAGTAGCTGGAATTACAGGTGTGCACCATCACGCCTGGCTAATTTTTATATTTTTAGTAGAGATGGGGTTTCACCATCCTAGCCAGGCTGGTCTCAAACTCCTGGCTTTGTGATCCACCCGCCTTGGCCTCCCAAAATGCTGGGATTACAAGTGCGTTCCACCACTCCTGGCCTAATTTTTAACAAAAATTTCTTTTCTTTGAGACGGAGTCTTGCTCTGTTGCCCAGGATAGAGTGCAGTGGTGGGATCTAGGCTCACTGCAACCTCCTCCTCCCAGAATCAAGCCATTCTCCTGCCTCAGCCTCCTGAGTAGCTGGGATTACAGGCATGCACCATCATGCCTGGCTAGTTTTTCTATTTTTAGTAGAGACGGGGTTTTGCCATGTTGGTCAGGCTGGTCTTGAACTCCTGATGTCAGGTGATCTGCCTGCCTCGGCCTCCCAGAGTGCTGGGATTATAGGAATGAGCCACCATGCCTGGCCTTTAACAAACATTTCTAAATATTTAGAAAATATCTTATTTTGTAACTTCTTAATTTCACCACCTGATAATATTGAATCAAAAATTAGTGTTGGCAATTAGATTTTAAGTTGTGGCAAACAACATTTTATGACACTTTATTTCTGGAATTACAACTAATCCAGAGTGAAAGACACAGATTAGCTCAGAAGTGTGAAAAGTTCAGGTCATGATGAAACATCTTGAAAAAATTCTTTAGTCCACCAAAAAAATCTCCAAGATTTTTCTGAAAACAGGAAATCTGAAACTCATCAATGCGATGCACAAATTACCAAAAAGCATTCTACAAAAAAGAAAAATGAAATCTTTGGGGTATATTAGGATTTGTATATTGAAGTTATGCTCACCCAGGAAGACCAGGTTTCTGTAGTTCTCTAACATCACATTCCTATATAAATTCTGCTGTGCAGTGTCCAGGCATTGCCACTCCTCCAGACAGAATTCTATGGCCACATCCATAAATGTCAATGGTCCCTAAAAAATACACATACACACACACACATTTACCAAGTGGCCATGGGGAGAATTTATAATTTGACTCAAGGTAAAATGAGAGGGTAAAGAGAAGAGGTTCTGACTTATAGACAAATTATCCAATAAAATAATTCTTTATGTGGAAATATTCTCTATTTTTTTTTTTTTTTGAGACGGAGTTTCACTCTTGTTACCCAGGCTGGAGTGCAATGGCGCAGTCTCAGCTCACTGCAACCTCCGCCTCCCGGGTTCAGGCAATTCTCCTGCCTCAGCCTCCTGAGTAGCTGGGACTACAGGCACGCGCCACCATGCCCAGCTAATTTTTTGTATTTTTAGTAGAGACGGGGTTTCACCATGTTGACCAGGATGGTCTCGATCTCGACCTCGTGATCCACCCGCCTCGGCCTCCCAAAGTGCTGGGATTACAGGCTTGAGCCACCGCGCCCAGCCTTATTTATTTATTTTTTTTAAGATGGAGTTTAGCTCTTGTTGCCCAGGCTGGAGTGCAATGGCACAATCTTGGCTCACCACAACCTCCACCTCCTGGATTCAATCGATTCTCCTGCCTCAGCTTCCCGAGTAGCTGGGATTATAGGCATGCACCACCACATCCAGCTAATTCTGTATTTGTTAGTAGAGACGGGGTTTCTCCATGTTGGTCAGGCTGGTCTCCAACTCCCGACCTCAGGTGATCCACCTGCCTCGGCCTCCCAAAGTGTTGGGATTACAGGCATGAGGCACCATGCCCAGCCCTCTAATGTATTTTCTACTCCTAAGAAAAGAAAGTGGCATAAGTTCTACAACAGGGTACATATTGTACTTTTCCATAATATTTTTCTGGATGATAAACTATAAAGGTCATAAACAAATGTGAATTTTTGAGTTCTCTATTTGCATCATACAGAATGAGTTGCATATATTTTTCAGATAAATCCAGTAAGTGGAAAAGTCTGTGTTTTTTTCTAGTTTTTCTGACCTGTAAACAAAGATAAGAGCTTTCATTTTCAAAAGACAGATAAATGCAAATAAAACCTAAGAAAGAAGAGCAGTTACCAGATTAAATGTAATGGTTTACATACATTAGATGCATAAAGATTCTTTCTTTTTTTTTTTTTTTTTGAGACGGAGTTTCGCTCTTGTTACCCAGGCTGGAGTGCAATGGCGCGATCTCGGCTCACCGCAACCTCCGCCTCCTGGGTTCAGGCAATTCTCCTGCCTCAGCCTCCTGAGTAGCTGGGATTACAGGCACGTGCCACCATGCCCAGCTAATTTTTTGTATTTTTAGTAGAGACGGGGTTTCACCATGTTGACCAGGATGGTCTCGATCTCTTGACCTCGTGATCCACCCGCCTCGGCCTCCCAAAGTGCTGGGATTACAGGCTTGAGCCACCGCGCCCGGCCAAAGATTCTTAATAATACAGCCAGGTGTGGTGGCTCATACCTGTAATCCCAGCACTTTGGGAGGCTCAGGCAGGTGGATCACCTGAGATAAGGAATTTGAGACCAGTCTGGCCAACATGGAGAAACGCCATCTCTACTAAAAATACAAAAATTAGCCAGGCATGGTGGCACATCCCTGTAGTCCCAGGAGGGACTTGGGAGGCTGAGGCAGGAGAATGATTTGATCCCGGGAGGCAGAGGTTGTAGTAAGCTGAGATCATGCCATTGCATTCCAGCCTGGGTGACAAAGACTCTATTTCAGAAAAAAAAAAAAGTTCTTAATAATAAAAGGAAATATAACTAATCAAGTAACTATATAGGGAAACAGTCTGTCAGAGAGCCCTTTCATCAAGTGACTAATTAACATAAACTGCACTAGGATAAATTTTTTTTTTTTTTTTTTTTTGAGACGGAGTCTTGCTCTGTTGCCAGGCTGGAGTGCAGTGGCGCAATCTCAGTTCGCTGCAACCTTCACCTCCCATGTTCAAGTGATTCTCCTGCCTCAGTCTCCCAAGTAGCTGGAACTACAGGAGCCCGCCAGCACACCCATCTAATTTTTTGCATTTTCAGTAGAGATGGAGTTTCATGATTTTAGCTAGGATTTTAGTCAAAATCTCCTGACCTTGTGATCCGCCCACCTCAGCCTCCCTTTAAAGTACTGCGACTATAGGCGTGAGCTACCGTGCCCGGCCTAGAGCAAATTTTTTAAATGTGCTGATACATGCAGAAAGACACGGCATCACTGCTGTGATAATGCCCCCCAAAAGTAAATTATAATCTAAATTTAACCACAAGGAAATATCAATTTTATGCAAAGTTCAAGATAAAGATATCTCTCATGTTCTGTCATTTTTTTTTTTTTCCTTTGAGATGGGAGTTTCGCTCTTGTTGCCCAGGCTGGAGTGGAATGATGCGATCTTGGCTCACTGCAACCTCTGCCTCCTGGGTTCAAGCAATTCTCCTGCCTCAGCCTCCCAAGTAGCTGGGATTACAGGCATGTGCCACCACACCTCACTAACATTTTTGGATTTTTAGTAGAGATGAGCTTTCACCATGTTGGTCAGGCTGGTCTTGAACTCCTGACCTCCAGTGATCCGCCCACCTTGGCCCCCCAAAGTGCTGGGATTACAGGCGTGAGCCACTGCACCCAGCTGTAAGTTTTAACAGTAATTTTTAGCAGTCTATCTTTAGCACCCTAGACAGCAAATATATCCTGATAATGTTTTTCAGAACTTTCTGGTTTATAAATGCCTTCTTTTGAAATAAGCATTTTCTGAATCCTGTTCTGCATTGAGCAAATAAAAAACACATACTGAACCTCAACATTACACGTTCTCCATTTTTAGTGAGAACTCCAGCTTCTCCCCAATAGATTGAGTATTCACACGTTCCCATGTTCAAAAGCCACAAATGGATCATTTTTATTTTTATTATTTTATTTTATTTATTTATTTTTAAAAACGGGGTTGCCGGGCGCGGTGGCTCAAGCCTGTAATCCCAGCACTTTGGGAGGCC
>NW_022437260.1:43100-46567 GCF_009761245.1 Sapajus apella
GGCCAGGCACAGTGGCTCACGCTTGTAATCCCAGCACTTTGGGAGGCAAAGGTGGGAAGATCAAGAGGTTAGGAGATCAAGACCATCCTGGCTAACACGGTGAAACTCCGTCTCTAAAATAAAAAATTAATTAAAAAAAAAAATGCATGCTTTCACCTAGAACAATAAACAGAACCTGAGCCAAACTACAAACAGAACCATAAATCTAAATCAGGCCTCCAAAAGGGGTGAATCTGAACAGAACAAAAGAGGAGAGAGGAACCTACGTAGAATTCTGTCCTCTATACCACTGGGGTATTTCCTGTTTTGTTTTTCCTAAGCTTACCTAAGACAAACTTAAATTCCAGAGTCTGTATAATTTTTAATCTTTTTTAGCCACTGCCTTGTCAATTTTATAACATATACAAATAAGCAATTTAAACAAATCCCTTCAAGTTTTCTAGGGTAATGTTATTATAAGATAAATATGTATTCTAACAAGGTAAGATGAACAAACAATATTAACTCTTCTTTTTTTTGAGACAGAGTCTCACTTTGTCGCCAGGCCAGAGTGCAGTGGCACAATCTTGGCTCGCTGCAACCTCCACCTCCTGGGTTCAAGCAGTTCTCCTGCCTCAGCCTCCCAAGTAGCTGGTACTACAGGCGCATGCCACCAGGCCCAGCTAATTTTTGTATTTTTAGTAGAGACGGGGTTTCACCATGTTGACCAGGATGGTCTCGATCTCTTGACCTTGTGATCCACCCGCCTTGGCCTCCCAAAGTACTGGGATTACAGGCTTGAGCCACCTCGCCCGGCCCAACTCTTCTTTGAGTAAACATTTCTTCAGATAATGATATCAGAAGTCACAACAATATAAAGTGGTCCAAATAAAGCCCAAGTATTTTTGCACACATCTACTCATTGTACCAACCATATGACACTAAATTCAACCATGTATCCAGTTGCTACTCTAGACTAAAAATTCCTGGATGGTAGGGACCATGGCTGCTTCGTCTATTTTTTAAATGGCCATATGAAATGGTAGAAGCTAGTTTATCTGTTTGAGTCTCCAGAACTCCTCTTTGGTTTTCACCCAAGCACAAGGAAACTGGAAAAACCTCTCATCTGGCCACCAAACAAAGACATCTCTTATATTAGAGGAGAAACGAAACTCTGAGTCTCAGTCTAAGACTCATTTATCTTAGACTGAGAGCAAATTAACTACTCTTGACAACCTGACACAATTCCGTTCTGACTTGAAAATGTCTCAAAGATTTCTAGTTGATTGTGAGAGGGTTCCCAGTAACCTAGAGCTGATTGCCCAATGATAAGTCAAGCAAGAGAGAAACAGGCTGATTATTTTTTTTTCTTTTTTCTTCAGACAGTTTCACTCTTGCTGCCCAGTCTGAAGTGCAACGGCACAATCTCAGCTCACTGCAACCTCCACCTCCCAGGTTCAGGTGATTCTCCTGCATCAGCCTCCCAAGTAGCTCGGATTATAGGCATGTGCCACCATGCCTGGCTAAATTTTTTTTTTTGTATTTAGTAGAGATGGGGTTTTACCATGTTGGTCAGGCTGGTCTCGAACTCCTGACCTCAGGTGATCCACCCACCTTGGCCTCCCAAAGTGCTGGGATTATAGGCGTGTCACTTGACCTGGCCTCAGGCTGATTTCAAATAGAAAATAGAACTGCCCTGGTAGAGCTCCAGAACCTGCATCACATGTCCTGATTGGCTAGCTCTTGGGTAAGAAAAAAGACAAAAGGTGGCTCATCCCAGGACTTTGGGAGGCCGAGGGGGGCTGATCACCGAGGTCAGGAGTTCAAGACCAGCCTGGCGAACATGGTGAAACTCTGTCTCTACTAAAAACACAAAAAATTAGCCGGGCGTGGTGGGCTGAGGCAAGAGAACTGCGTGAACCCAGGAGGCAGAGGTTTCAGTGAGCCAAGATGGTGCCATTGCACTCCAGCCTGGGCGACAGAGTGAGACTCAGTCTCAAAACAAAAACAAAAAGTAGCCTACTCCAGTATCACAGTTTATGGGTAGGTATAGTTGTAGTCATAGCTCTGGACATTTTGTGGCCTTGATCTCTCACTCCTAAGATGCTTATTCACACTTACAGATTCTATTTATACCTGGAGACTCTCACATAAGTGTAGCAAAATCTGAAAAGTCCAAAAAGCCACACTCTCAAAGGGGTCTTTAAGATGTCTATGTTGCTCAAGGAGTTCAAGACTAGCTTGGCTAGTCTTGAAAATGCCTCGTTATTTTCTGTACATTCTGAATCCAAAACCCGGCCCCGTCTTGTGAATCCCAGGCAGAGGCCAAACTCTACGTGCAGATTCTATGTTGGATCAACCTGGTTCTGTATTTTTGGGTGTTAAAGCAAGCAGAGTACAATCAAAAGAGAGATGCCCTCAGAGGATGCTATAACACATTTTCTTTTTTTGTTTTTTTTTTTCTTTTTTGAGATGGAGTCTCGCACTGTTGCCTGGGCTGGAGTGCAATGGTGGGGTCTCGGCTTACTGCAACCTCCATCCACCTCCCAGTTTCAAGCGATTCTCCCATCTCGGCCTCCTGAGTTGCTGGGATTACAGGTGCCTGCCACGATACCTGACTAATTTTTTGTATTTTTAGTAGAGATGGGGTTTCACTATGTTGGCCAGGCTGGTCTTGAACTCTGACCTCGTGATCTGCCTGTCTCGGCCTCCCAGAGTGCTGGGATTACAGGTGTGAGCCATCACGCCTGGCCTGTAGCACATTTTAATAATATGTCTACCTAAAAGAAAAAAGCTGACGCAACATGAATATAAATAGATCATTTATTTGGGCCAACCTTGAGCATTATAACCTGAGAGCAATGATTCAAGTTGTCTGAAATCTAAACTTTAGCAGCAGTTACAAGTAGATCTATAAAGGCAAAAAAAGTGGGGCAGAGAGTGGACAGGTACAAAGATGTTTGTCAGTTCCACTTAGGCCAGGCGCAGTGGTTCATGCCAGCAATTGAGCACTTTGGGAGACCGAGGAGGGTTGATCACCTGATATCAGGAGTTCAAGACCAGTCTGGCCAACATGTTGAAATCCCATCTCTACTAAAAATACAAAAAATTAGCCAGGCATGGTGGCACATGCCTGTAATCCCAGCTACTCCGGAGGCTGAGGCAGGAGAATTGCTTGAACCCAGGAAATGGAGGTTGCAGTAAGCCTAGATAGCACCATTGCACTCCACCCTGGGAAATAAGAGCGAAACTCTGTCTCAAACAGAAACAAAAAAAAAAACCCAAAGTTGTTTGTCAGAAAGTCTTATTTACAAAAATGACATTGATTATTAGCCAGGTGCAGTGGCTCACGCCTGTAATCCCAGCACTTTGGGAGGCTGAGGTGGGTGGATCACCTGAGGTCAGGAGTTTGAGACCAGCCTGACCAATATGGTGAAACCCCATCATTTAAAAAAAAAAAAAAAAGGCCGGGCGCGGTGGCTCACGCC